>NC_033797.1:140850225-140864949 GCF_001876935.1 Asparagus officinalis
TAGGGATTCACATTATCACTCCTCCGTATCAAACATCCAAGGTATGAGCTGAAGTTATTAGCCCATTGTTATTGTCAAATTTAATTATTATTGTCAAAATAAAAATTTTGTCAAAATAGAAATTAAAGAGTAAATGGTATTAAAAATTCTTTTTAGATATTTTACCTCCGGTACTCCGAGAATATTTCAAGATTATTTATAACATATGCATGCGCTTGATCTAACAATATGTTAGAATAATTTTTGTTCAGCCCGCGAGGATAGAGAACTGTGTACTCCTTATTATCAACGGGTGCTTGAAGTTCAGTTTGTTCCCCTCTCATATAACGAGAGGCAAATAAGAGACACTCGCTTCTCACGTAACTTTCAGCTATTGAACCTTCTGGGCGAGCTCTGTTACGCAATTGACGCTTCATTGAACCCAAATATCTAAAAAAGGAATATTAATCAGATATAGATGTAAAGAAATTTACATTTAATAGATATAAATATTGATGTGGATCGATTAAATTTTTCTAAATACTAACCTCTCTATTGGATACATCCAACGATAATGGACTGGTCCTGCTATTGCAGCCTCCTCCGCGAGATGATGTGTAAGATGAACCATTATTGTGAAAAAAGATGGAGGAAAGAGCATCTCCATTTCACACATTGTTTCAGAAATATTTTCTCCAAGTTTCTCAAAGTCACAGGCGTCTATAACTTTGGAACAAAGCTTTCTGAAAAATCCACAAAAATCAATAATAACCTTCACTGTTTTTTTATTCTGCATAGTACTGCGTAGTGCCACAGGTAGCAATTGATGAAGAAGCACGTGATAATCATGAGTTTTAAGCCCTAATATTTTCCTTTCTTGCACCTGGACATAGTTCGATATGTTTGCGGAGTAACCCTCTGGTAACTTTATTGATTTGAGGACTTGACAAAATGTTTGCATCTCAACTTTCGACATTATAATACGAGACGCAGGCAACTCTAATCGGTCGTTTTCGACATTTTTTGGCTGCAGTTCCTCTCTAATGTTCAATGCAGTTAGATCTCGACGAGCTCGTAGATCATCCTTTGATTTATTAGCATCTTGCAACAGTGTGGACAAAAGATTATCACAAATATTTTTTTCAATGTGCATAACGTCCAAGTTGTGACGTATTTTTAGCTCTTTCCAATAGGGGAGTTGAAAAAAATTGCTGAATTTTGTCCATCCTGAAGGTAATTTTACGACTTCAGCCCCATCACTCACCACTTGTGCTTGTCTCTTTCGTTTTGGTATCCTTTTGTTAATACGCAAGTTCCTTACTCCAAGTAAATCTTCTTTCGAATAGCGCTTCTTTCCAAACCTGACGGCAGGGAACATCTCAAGCAAATGTACAATCTGATCCCCACGTAATGGACGCGGAGCATCTATCTTCTCAACAGTATCATCAAAAAACTTGCTCCATTTTTTGGTTCTGTACTTGTGTTTTATGTTCAACCACCTTCTATTAAACCAATAACAAAACTTTCGACTGTGCTGCAGATAAAGACCTTTGAATTCTGGACCACACACTGGACATGCATATGTTCCCTTTGTAGACCAACCTGAAAGATTCGCATAGGCTGGAAAATCATTAATTGTCCATAGTAAAATAGCACGTAGTCTGAAAGACTGCTTTGCATGAGTATCATAAGTCATAACCCCTTCAGTCCAGAGTTGTTTTAACTCATCAATTAGCGGTTCTAAAAACACATCTATGTCATTGCCTGGTGCATGCTTGCCTGGTATCAATAATGAAAGTATCATATACGGTTGTTTCATGCAAAGCCAAGGTGGTAAGTTGTAAGGCGTTAATACCACAGGCCATGTAGACCAACCAGAACTCATTATCCAAAATGGGTTGAATCCGTCGCTAGACAAACCTAGTCTAACATTCCTGCACTCATTCGCAAACCAAGGAAAAGTTCTATCCATATGCTTCCACGCCTCTGCATCAGCCGGATGTCTGATTTTACCATCATCAGTACGTTCTTCCATGTGCCACCTCATTTGCTTAGCAGTGTCTTTATTCATATACAACCGTTTTAGCCTTGGTATTAAGGGAAAATGACGCAGGACCTTTGCTGGAATCTTCTTTTGCTTAAGCATAGACCTTGTTGTCCCATGTGTTGAATAATTTTTGCGTTGTACCCACCGTGATACTCCACAAATTGGACACTCCTGAAGATCTTTGTTATCCTTATAGTAGAGGATACAATCATTAGGGCATGCGTCGATTTTATTGTAATCAAGTCCTATAACGGAAACAATCTTCTTTGCGTTATCATAATTTTCTGGTATGCTATCTTTTCCATTTGGAATGACTTTTCTCAGCAACACAAGCAACATATTAAAATATTTATCCGCCATTCCGCTAAGAGACTTTATACGCAAAAGACGCAGCATAAATGATAACCTGGTGAACTCGGTACAACCCTCATACAGATCATTTTCATTGTCGTTAATTAATTTCATTATCTGCGCTAGCTCCTCATGATCAGTCACGCCTCCAGCATTTCCCGACTCGTCAGCATCCTCGGCATCTTCAGATTGATCTATATTAGGAACTGTTAACATATCCGTGAGCATCGTATGTGTATCATCTATTCTCGTATCATCTATTCTCCCACCGGAAGTACCGGTATCCGCCATCAGTTCCATTTCTTCAAGGCATCCTTCCCCATGAAACGTCCAATATTTGTACTCCTCATGAAATCCGGATATTAAGTGTTTTTGTAAATCACTTTTATCCACCAACGCCCTATTTTTATACCAACAGCAGGGACAATACACGACATCACTATTTAACTTCCGTGGGTCTGCCAACGCGTATTGTATGAATTGATATTTAACTTCCGTGGGTCTGCCAACGCGTATTGTATGAATTGATTTATTCCATCTTTATATCGACTATCCATCCATCTATCAATACGAGGAATATCGATCCATGATTTGTCGGGAACTATCCTCATCTGTATGATATTAAGCATAATTAGGTAATGTGAATTTTTATTAGTAACGCATCAAATTAAAGGTTGCATGATATTAACTTTCTTCACGACATCAGGGAAATTTTAATTATAATAATCTCGGAGGGAAAATTACCAGAACATAAATTATGTGGGAGTAAAATCTAACGCTCATATTTGAAATAAGACAATTTAACGGCTGTCATAGGAAATGGACCTATCCCATTAGGAATATAGTAGTGTCTACAACTACCTTCATCATTTTTATGCGTTTTTATTTCTTAAAAATTTCGGCAGCACCTACCCGCTGTTCTCCGAGTATACTGTGCGGATGTTATAATGCGTATCAATCATCGATAATAGATCGATTATAGATCGAAACGCAAAACAACATACGCTTATTGTACACGGAGAACAATGCGGTACGTGTTATCGAAATTTTGTAGGAATAAAAATGCGTAAAGTATACAAAGATAGATGATACACTACTGTATTCCTAACCTGTACGAGAAGGGGAATCCTCTCCGGACAGATCTAATAATTATTGCATGTAGAGCATACTCCTAATATAAATCACGTTATTCTATTTAGATGTAAAAAGTATTTTCACATTCAACTAGAATTGCGTGAGTTTATATCAGAAGAGACTCACATCTATTTTCACATTCAACTAGAATTGCGTGAGTTTATATCAGAAGAGACTCACATCCAACAATATTAGACGGGAAACTAGGGGTAACGACTTCTGATAACCCCCCTTAATTTTCAAAATATCAGAAAACCCAATTTTGAACTGAAGAATCAAAAAAGGACAAGAAATTACCCCCCTTAATTTTCAAAATATCAGAAAACCCAATTTTGAACTGAAGAATCAAAAAAGGACAAGAAATTACTGCTTGGATCTCTTGCACTGCAATCCAAGAAAACGTAAGACCCGCTTGGATCTCCTGCACTGCAATTGCAAAAAATCAAATATCAGATCAGAAACAACAACAAAACCTAAAATTACAACAAAATAATTTAAAAAAATCACTGATAGAGAGGTTTCTGCGCCCTATTATCACATGAATATCAAAAACTTTGGAAGATTAGGACCATTACTAAGAGTGCACTAGCTTGTGATGGAAGTATCTGTATTGCTAAGGCTAAATACCATAAACCCTCCTTTAACTTTGGACAACTATCAAGAAACCCCCCTTATATTTCAAAATATAAGAAAACCTCCTTAAGTTTAAGTGTTATTGGAAAACCCTCCTTTAGTTGTAGAACTCATAATCAAATGTAACAATCACAAGTTGAGGGAGAAATATAAGTATTTACAAGGTTAATATCTAAAAATAAACTTGACATGTACACCCACATAAATATTAATGGTTCTCCCTTATATTTCACATAGCTGGCTCTTTTTTTTTCCCTTTTTTTTTTAATACGTAGTGGAAGATAAATGCTTACATAATAACACAAGTGTATACATAGATGTATGCGAAACCGATTTTTTTATTAAATTGGGAACCCATATTCTCAAAATCCATGTTCTAAGGAGAGTTATAAAATCTTGTAAATTGTTTATTGTGTATATATATGCTTAACTAAACAGCGAGAAGATTATCTAGTAGTGTAGCCCCTGGGGAGCCGTAATGACGCATTAGAACTTCTCTTCATTACAAATGATAAGATAGTTCAAGAGCAGGAGTGCATGGTAGTGTAAACAAGATTTAGTTTTGTTATTATTGTTACAGATAGACCCCTGGATTATTGTATCATTATTATTGGCTAAATTAATAATTTACAACAATACCTAAAATTACATCAAAGAAATTTACAAAAATCCCTAAAAATTTACAACAATACCTAAAATACCTAAAAATTTACAAAAATTTACAACAAAAATCCCTAAAAATTTACAACAATACCTAAAATTACAAAAAATTTACAACAATACCCAAAAATTTACAAATACCTCTCTGCGAGTTTAGCGGGGGCGGTGCCGCGGCGAGCTCCGGCGAGAGATCGGGGGTTCGGGGTTCCGGGGCGTCGGAGCACGTGCGGTGGAGTCGGAGAGGAGGAGCGGGAGGTGACGGACTTCGCGATCTAGGGCAGCCGCGAGGGGTATTGGCGGTGAAGTGGGTATTGACGGAGTTCGCGATCGGGGGTTCGGGGTTCCGGCGGTGAAGTGGGAGTCGAGGGCGGCGAGTCAGAGCTGCCAGAAGGTCCTCGAGGGCGGCGGCGCTGACGGAAATTAGGGTTTTTTAAGTTGGGAACGAAAGTCTGATCGATCGCGATCTGTTGAAATATATATCAAACATCGCTGACGGGTTTCCCGTCAGCGATGTTTATCTCCCGTCGGCAATAATAACATCGCCGACGGGTATAACTCAACTGTGACGGCAACTTCGCTGACGGGAATCCCCGTCAGCGATATAAACATCGCTGACGGGAATCTCCCGTCAGCGTTGTTGCCGTCAGCAATACTGGCTTTTCCACTAGTGAAGCCTTACTTCGAGGTGCATAACCCAAGAAAATACCAACAACAATTTTGGAATCAAATTTGTCATGGTGATCTTTTGTATTTAAAATAAACAATTGTTGGACTCTAGAGGGGGGGTGATTAGGGTCAAGAGGCTCTAATATGCAATAAAAATTAAACACAAGCAAACCACAAAACAGTAAAGCAGTTAAAGTAAGAGAGATAGGGTTAAGAGTTCGTTATCCTTGACGCGCGATGTGTTAACGAGATTCGGCCCTCTGGCCTACGTCCCCGCTCCCCACTCTCGAGGAGAAATCCACTACACACCCGGTTTGGAAGCCGGAACTTCGTCTACACAGCGATCCCACACGATCTCTCTTACTACACAGTTTGATCTCAACAGATCACACTCCCTCACAGTTGATCTACACAAGATCTCACTCACACAGCAGAAGAAAAAAGATGCAAGACCCTCTCTTTACACAGCCCCTATGGCAAAGAGAAAGATTACTGAAGCTGGGAAGTGAATCACACACAAACAGAAGGAAAACACAGAAACCAGAACTTCTCTCAGGAAGACAGCAGTCTCTCTGGTTTTTGAAAAACGTTAGGGCAACTGAAGAAGAAGAAGTCTAGGGTTTAAATAGAAGAAATTAATTAATTTAAAAACAAAACCCAATCTTCTCAAATAGGAAAATAATCTCCTTTTCAGACCCTTAGCTCAGACTGTGCCAAACACGATTAAGTGTAAGCACAGTGTTCTAGGCAAATGACCGTTTTAAAAAAATCGCGGCTGACCGAAGAGAATTTCGGTTGACCGAAGAAAATTTCGGTCGACCGAAAAAATACATCGGTCGACCGACCGATGCCCCCCCCCCCCCCAGCCGCTTTGAAAAATTAGAAAACGAACAGAGACTTTATCGGTCGACCGGTGCGGTCGACCGACCAAAAATTTGAGCTTTCGGTCGACCGCGCTGGTCGACCGACAAACTCTCTGGAGTCCAGTGACGAATGCTCATAGGTGCAGTCGACCGGTCCGATCGACCGCATTCTGATATATTTGCACAGACTGGTTTTTGACTTAAACTAAAATATTTGTAAAATATTTATTTGACCTCTGAAAATTCTGAAATTTTATAAAATATTTTTAATACTAAAAACAAACTGCTTGGAAAAAGAATTTTGCAGATAGGTCCTCATACTTGTGAAAAATAGTATTTTGTGAAAAACGCTTAAAAACACAAGTATGAAAACGTGTGTGTGATTCCCAATAGCTTCAAGTAAAATCAGTAACTCTTTGCCTACATTCTAGCATTAAAGAGAAAAACAAAAGAAAGCTAATATCCTCATATAGAGAGCAATATTTGAGCTTTGATATAGCTTGAATCGGATGAAGCTTTTATTCGAATTTGTCGCTCTTGAAATAACGTTGCTTCATCTCTTGGCCTCCTCCTCCTTTGGATATCATCGTTGTAGCATATATTCCATCCATCCTCCATTCATGGCACTAACGAGCTTGATAAATGAATTTACTACATTTACACTCAATAAGCCATTAGTACCAATAATGGTGGTTGTAAAACATCATCAAACCATAAGGGCTAACAAAAGCCTGATTAAAACATGCTCGGTGCTTCCCAGAATAAGGGGTTGTTTGGTTGTATGTTTTTACCATGTAAAAGGATGGAAAGTGTAAAAAAGTGGGTCCCAATATCAGCTTTCATCACTTTCAATTGTTTGTTTGTAGTTGTGAAAATAGTGTAAAGTGATTTCATAAAAAAAGACAAGATTTTAGGAGAAAGCTGTCATTGAAGGCAGAAAAAAAATAATAAAAACTAATTTCAATCAATATGATCATTTGAATGTGGACCACTTTTTACACTTTTCAAACAAATAATTAAAATTATATTTGCAAACCAAACAAGCAATTTATGATTCCAATGGAATCAATAACAAACAAAGAAAAGTATAAAAGTAAAATTGATGAAATTGACAACAACTTTCCCTAAAAATGAGAAACGGTTGAATATGCAGACTTCCCAGAATAAAATTGAGAAACCGTTGAGAATATGGAAATAATAAAACTGGCGTCGCCCGGACTCGAACCGGAGACCTTCAGTGTGTTAGACTGACGTGATAACCAACTACACCACGACACCAGCTGCGTTGGATAAATTTTAGTCATTAAATAACCAGACAAACAAGAGATTTTAATCCCAAACGGGCAAAACTGTAATTTGGGAGAATAGCTGGTTGAGAAGTTACTAGGATATATGGTCTTTCTTGTGTTCTCAATCTCGATCACGCGCGCAGTTCCTAACAAATCCGAGGATGTTTTTTTTTTTTTTCATTTTGTTTATTCTCTACAACACTATGCAACACTTACGTTTGCAGGTTCTCTTTTCACTCTAATCTAATCCTAGACCTCAAAGACCTAAAATTATAGGGTGTTATCTGAAAATACTAATGAAACAAAAAATCTGTTGGCTTTATAATAGGATCGGCCTATGTATCAAACCTGAAAACAGAATTAGGAAAACAACCTGTAACCAAAGTTTGCTTTGCTGAATTTTGGAGAGACCGAACAGCAAGAACAGGGAACGAATATTGCAGCAGAGACTGGAAATTTCTGTGGCCGAAAACAGAGCCTGGGACCTTTCCTTTGGGACCGAACAACTGCAGCAAAACAGAGAGAGTAGAAGAGAACAGAGGGATTTTTATTTTCGGTGGAGAAGTTCTGATATTTTCTCTCTTATTAAACTCATCAATATGGTTTACATATATATATAGGATTAAGATTACAACTCTAATCTTATCCAATAACTAGAAAACTCTCTACTAACTAGTATTCTATTCTAACTAGAATTCTATCTACTAACTAGGATTCAAACTACCAATCCGGACTGATTAACAACTCACATTCTCCCCCTTAATCTGGACGAGATTCCAAGTCCCTTACTCCTAGAAGCTCCCGCATCTCGATGAACTTCACCCTTGCTAGTGCCTTCGTGAGAATATCCGCTCGCTGCTCGCTCGTGCTCACGAACTCCACTTTAATCTGTCCTCGCTCAACACACTCACGAATGAAGTGAAAGCGTGTGTCAATATGCTTGCTTCTTCCATGGAAAACTGGATTCTTCATCAAGGCAATCGCTGACTTGTTGTCGACGAAGAGTGTGACCGGCTTGGGCTCACTCCCCATCACCTCGCTGATTAAACTCCTCAACCACAAGCCTTGGCATGCTGCTGCAGTTGCCGCCATAAATTCTGCCTCGCAGGATGATAATGCCACCGTCTTCTGCTTCTGTGATGTCCAAGTGACCAAGCTGTCACCTAGATAAAATGCCATGCCACCTGTGCTGCGCCTATCATCAACATCTCCCGCAAGATCACTGTCAGTGAATCCCACCAACTCTTCATTGCCTCGACCTCGTTTGTACACCAATCCGTAGGACATAGTACCCTTCACGTACCTCAAAATATGCTTGACAACCTGTCTATGCAAAACTGTAGGGTGCTCCATGTACCTACTCACAATCCCCACGGCATATGTGATATCGGGTCGGGTGTGAGTTAGATACCTCAAAGATCCGATAATGCGTCTATACTCCGTCACGTCCACCGGTGTTCCTTCAGAATCCTTTCCAAGCTTTAGCTTTGCTTCCATAGGATATTGTGTCGAGTTGCAATCCATCATGCCGAACTGACCCAAAACCTTCTTCGCATAGGCCGCCTGCCTTAGTGCAATACAATCATCTCGCTGATCCACCTCGATGCCAAGATAATAGGAAAGTAAACCAAGGTCACTCATCTCGAACTCCATCATTTGTTGCTTGAAAATTTTTATCTCATCCGCCCTCGAGCCCGTAACGATCAAGTCATCCACGTACACGCCAACAATGAGTGTATCCCCTCTGTTACTCCTTGTGTATACCGCCTGCTCCTGAGTGCATCTTGCAAATCCGATGCCCTTCATGCACTTGTCGAGGCGCGTGTTCCATGCCCGAGGTGCTTGGCGTAGACCGTAGAGTGCCTTTGAAAGCTTGTAGACCTTGTGCTCCTGATTCTTCACAACGAACCCTTCAGGTTGAACCACATAAACTTCTTCCTGGAGATCACCATTTAGAAATGCCGACTTCACATCCAGATGGTGCACCTCCCACCCATTCTGTGCTGATATGGCGAGGATTATTCTGATGGTATCAAGCCTCGCCACAGGTGCAAACACCTCATCAAAGTCCACGCCTTGCTGATGGACATACCCTTTTGCTACAAGTCTTGCTTTGTGCTTGAGAATGTTGCCTTCATTGTCTTTCTTTAGTTTGTATACCCATTTGAGACCAATGGGTTTGGAACCCCGCGGTAACTCCGTGAGTATCCAAGTCTTGTTCTTCTCGATGGCCTCCATCTCCTTCTCCATCGCTGTCCTCCATTCTTGATCTGATGCAGCCTCGAGATAGTTCGCAGGTTCTTCAGAGATCAGGAACAACTCCTCTGCTGGGAGATCAACCACCTCCGTCTCCGCATAGATGTCTGCGAGGGATCGGTAGCGTACGGGAGTCAACACAGCAGCTTCAGAGGGTCCGGACAGCTCCAATGCAATGGGGCTTTCTGCGACTGCTGCAGTTCCTGAACCTGCGAGGGTTTGTGGACTGTTTCGGCCAGCTGCAGTGCCAGGTCTGCAGCAGCACCCTGCTGCAAACTGGTTCGGCCAGCAGCAGTGCCAGCAGCCGCGGGTGTTCGTCCTGCAGCAGTGCCAGCAGCAGCAGCTCCTGTAGGAGCTGTTCGATGTGCCGGCTGTCCAGGCTCGTCTCCGGTCATCTCCGCTGCGGTATGGGCTCCTGCAGGGGCTGTTCGGCCTGCAGCAGCAGCAGCCCCTGTTCGGCCAGCAGCAGCCCCTGTTCGGGCTGCAGTTTGTCCAGCTTGGACGGCTGGAAATTCGCCGACCGTTGCATTCTCCTCTTCCGCTGTGAACTCCGTCCAGTTAGGTGATTTTTCGACTCCATCGGCGCTCCATTCCCACTCTTTTCCTTCCTCAAACGCGACATCCTTGCTGACACGTATCTTGTTATGTTGAGGGTCGTATAGGCGATGCGCTTTGCTTCCTTCTTCTACCCCAATATACACCATTGGCGTGCTCCGGTCGTCGAGTTTCTTGTGCGAAGGACCTGCAATCTTCACATGCGCCATACATCCAAAAACTCTCAAGTGTTCTAGGTGGGGTTTCTTACCAAACCAAGCTTCGTAGGGTGTGTGGTCGTGCAACGCCTTGGTTGGTAGTCGGTTGAGGATGTACACCGCGTGCCTAACCGCTTCGCCCCACATGGTTCCAGGCATATGCATGCTCTTAAGTAGGCTCCTCGTCACATGCGCCATACATCCAAAAACTCTCAAGTGTTCTAGGTGGGGTTTCTTACCAAACCAAGCTTCGTAGGGTGTGTGGTCGTTCAACGCCTTGGTTGGTAGTCGGTTGAGGATGTACACCGCGTGCCTAACCGCTTCGCCCCACATGGTTCCAGGCATATGCATGCTCTTAAGTAGGCTTCTCGCCATGTCCATCACCGTGCGGTTACGCCTCTCCACTACACCGTTTTGTTGCGGGGTGTACGGTGCAGTGAGATGACGCTTGATGCCGTAGTCTTCACAAAACTTGGTGAACTCCTTTGACAAGAACTCGCCACCACGATCTGTCCTCAATGTCTTCACCTTGTGGTCACATGCATTCTCAACCTCTGTTTTGAACTTCTTGAAGGTTTCACAAGCTTGACTCTTGGCCTTCAACATGTATACCCACATCCATCGGCTGAAATCATCAACAATAAGAAGGAAGTAGCTGTTACCCGCAAGTGTGGATGGGGTGATAGGACCACATAGGTCAGCATGTAGTAATTCCAGCGGCCTCTGAGCTCTGAAGTTTGCTTGCGAAGGGAACGGCAGTCTTGCTTGCTTGGCGACGAGGCATCCTTCGCATAGTTGATTTGGGTGCAAGATCTTCGGCAACCCGGAAGCCATCTTCTTATCAGTCATCATCTTGAGGGCGAAGAAATTGACATGCCCAAGGCGAGCATGCCATAACCAAGCTGGATCGTTAATGTTCGCCATCAAACACGCCGGCTTGCAAGTCTTTAACTCTATCCTGTACAATCGGTTAGTTGAACGTGTCACCCTCATCAAGAGAGCACCGTTCCTATCAAACACCCTCAGGAACTCGTCAGCAATAACAACCTTACTCCCATCTTCAGTCATCTGACCAAGGCTAATAATGTTAGATTTCAAACTTGGAATATAATATACCTCAGGTAGTAGCCTTTGATCGCCGTTGTTGCACTGAAAGAGGATAGAGCCTTTCCCCTTGATCTCTACCGCGGATCCATCACCAAACTTGACGGTTCCCTTGATGTTCTCGTCGAGCTCCTTGAACTTGTCTCGGTGGCCGGTCATGTGATTGCTAGCTCCGTTGTCGAGGTACCAAACGTCGTTGGCAACTTGTGCCTCCCCCGCTGTAAGTAAATCCGGCATCACCTTCTCTTCATTCAGCAAAATGACACTTGACGATTCCTCTAACATAGCCATCATCAAGGTTGGCTCCTCGTCATATGCACGGGTGAGATGAGCCTCCTGTTCATGGTTGCGGCGTTGCTTGTGACACTCCGACTGAAAGTGCCCGTATACTCCGCAATTGAAGCATTTAATGTTGGATTTGTCTCGACCACCGCTTGTGCTACTCTCCCCCTCCTGGCGAGCTGCACCTCCATGGCCGAAACCACCTCCTGGGCGTCCTCCTCTGCCGCCGAAGCCGCCTCGGCCTGCCTGGCCGCCGTGCTCCCCTCCGCGGCCTCCGTGGTACTGCTGTCCGCTGCCGTGGTACTGCTGTCCGCCTCGGCCTCTTTGGCCACGGCCACGCCCACGACTTGCCACTCCGCATGTGTCAACAATAGGTGATCGTCGCCGTTGTTTCGGAAAACACGTGCCCTCTCCTCGTGGGCTTTGAGACGCCCGATCGCCTCCTCGAGTGTCATGTCGTCGATGTCCCCGAACTGTTCAATCGTGGAGACGATAGTAAGGAATTTCTCCGGTACCGCCCGAAGAAGTTTTCTGATGACGTAGTTCTCCTCCATCTCGCCGCCTAAAGCCCGGATCTTGTTGACGACTCCTGTCAACTTCGTCGAAAAATCGTCGACGTTATCATTCTCCTTCATCCGGAGAAGTTCGAACTCGGACTTCAAGGTCTGCACCTTCGCGTTCCTCACACGATCCGCTCCTAGATGCATTGTTTTCAACGTCTCCCATGCCTCTTTTGCCGTTTGCTTCTCTGCGATCACCATCAAAGTCTCTTCAGGAATCCCCTGGTAGATGGCCGCCAACGCCATCTGATCCTTCCTGTGTTCCACGGACGCGCCTGCCGCGGGCTCAATGGCATCCCACACGTCTTGAGCCTTCATGTAGACTTTCATCTTGATAGCCCACGAAGCATAGTTATCCCTCGATAGCGTCGGGTATTGAAGAGTGAGCGAACCCACCTTGGTCGTCATCTTCTCCGAACTCGTCATCTCTTCAGATCTTGGTTGGTACTTAGGCATACACCGCTCTGATACCACTTGTTGGCTTTATAATAGGATCGGCCTATGTATCAAACCTGAAAACAGAATTAGGAAAACAACCTGTAACCAAAGTTTGCTTTGCTGAATTTTGGAGAGACCGAACAGCAAGAACAGGGAACGAATATTGCAGCAGAGACTGGAAATTTCTGTGGCCGAAAACAGAGCCTGGGACCTTTCCTTTGGGACCGAACAACTGCAGCAAAACAGAGAGAGTAGAAGAGAACAGAGGGATTTTTATTTTCGGTGGAGAAGTTCTGATATTTTCTCTCTTATTAAACTCATCAATATGGTTTACATATATATATAGGATTAAGATTACAACTCTAATCTTATCCAATAACTAGAAAACTCTCTACTAACTAGTATTCTATTCTAACTAGAATTCTATCTACTAACTAGGATTCAAACTACCAATCCGGACTGATTAACAACTCACAAAATCCTCAACTAAACAAGATTCAACCTGACCAAAATGACAAGAGGAGGGCTGACCAATATAACTTCTGGCTGGTCAATCACTCAGTCAACCGCATGTTGGCATCACTGGCGATTGACTGAAGTTTTGGGGAGGGTTAGGGTTAGAGAGAGGAGAGGGAGGGAGGGCGTTGCTGATGGGCGCATATGCATAAATTTAGACATGTATATGCATAAAATATTTATTTAAAATTGACTCAAAAGTACTAGTCTTATTTGGGTCATGAGTCCAAGCATATTTAACTATATCTATCCATCTTAGTATCTATCCGATATGCCTTTTCACAAACCAAACCTCACATAACCAAATAGATGCGGGACAACTTTCTTATAAATCATTACATTGGCTCGAATCAAGTTGAGTCCAACTAGATCGAGCCCAGAACACACCATTATGAGATGGATTAGGATAATCTAGTTGGACCAAACTGAAAGATCGACTAATTCTTTTTGGGTCATGAGTCCACGCATACTTAGCCATCTATCCATCTTAATCTTGTATCTGATGTAAATTTGACTCCATGACTTTCCCAAAATAAATCCCACGTAACCGAATAGATGCGAGACGACTTCCTCACAAACACGACAAACAAAAGAAAACGCGAAAAGGAGAGAAGAGTATCCAAGTTCGATCGGCCACAGATGCATGATGAGCATTGTTTCCTCCAACTTCATCATACTCTTAAAATAATTGATCCCCACGCAACAAAAACCCATGACAGCTCACACATAGTGCCCATATTGCAAACACTACGTACCCAAAACCCCACACACACACACAAAAAAAAAAGCATTGAAAGAGAATGGCATCCACGAAGCTTCGTGGATGGTGAGAGTCCTTCGCGCGTCACCATCCATCGACGTCCGATTCGTATCTAAACCGGCCGCGCGCACCTCGTGGAAACTGCGACCAATTCGAACAAAAATCAAATCCCTAGCTTTCGATCACCCCCCCCCCCCCCGCCCGCTTTCATTTAAAAACCCCTTGCTCGGCCCTCCATTTTTTTAATTTATCATCATCTTCCCCGATGCTTTGGTGAAGAGGGCATTTTCTTTTAAAAGCGAAAAAAAAGAAAAAAAGAATAACATTGAAATGGTCGTTTGAAATGTTTGCAAGATGACATTTCCATTTCTGATTTTTTTTGGAAGATCACGGAGATCTTTCAAAATACACTCCCTAAAAACATCCCACCTTAA
>NC_033797.1:140864974-140894447 GCF_001876935.1 Asparagus officinalis
TCCATCCATCCATCATTCATGGCACTAACGCAGCTATAAATGAATTTACCTACAATTTACACTCAATAAAAGCCATGTTACCAATAATGGTGGTTGCTAAATAAACACATCAAACCATAAGGGCTAACAAAAGCCTGATAAAACATGCTCCGGTGCTATCCAGAATAAGGGTTGTTGGTTGTATGTTTTACCATGTAAAAGGATGCGAAAGTGTAAAAAAGTGGGTCCCAATATCAGCTTTCATCACTTCAATTGTTTGTTTGTAGGTTGTGAAAATACGTGTAAAGTTATTCATAAAAAAAGACAAGATTTTAGGAGAAAAGCTGTCATTGAAGGCCCAGAAAAAAAAATAATAAAAACTAAATTTCAATCAATATCGATCATTTGAATGATGGACCACTTTTTACACTTTTCAAACAAATAATTAAAATTATATTTGCAAACCAAACAAGCCAATTTATGCATTCCAATGGAATCAATAACAAACAAGAGAACAAGTAATAAAAGTAAAATGATGAAATTGACAACAACTTTCCAAAAATTGGAGAAGAAACGCTTGAATAGGCCAGACTTCCCAGAATAATGAGAAACCGTTGAGAACTATGGAGAATAATAAAACTGGCTGGTCGCCGGCCACTCGCAACCGGAGACCTTCAGTGGGTTAGACCTGACGTGATAACCAACTACGACCACGACACCAGCTGCGTTGGATAAATTTTAGTCCATTAAATAACCAGACAACAAGAGATTTTAATCCCAAACGGGGCCAAAACTGTAATTTGGAGAGAATAGCTGTGCTGAAGTTACTAGGAATATATGTCTTATCTTGTGCTCTCAATCCTCGATTCACGCGCGCAGTTCCTAACAAATCCGAGGATGTTTTTTTTTTTTTTCATTTTGTTATATTCTCTACAAACACTATGCCCATACATTACGTTTTTGCAGTGTTCTCTTTTCACTCTAATCTAATCCTAGACCTCAAAGACCTAAAATTATTAGGGGTTATCTGAAAATACTAATAAAACAAAAAAATCTAGTTGGCTTTATAATAGGATCGGCCTAGTATCAAACCTGAAACAGAATTAAGAAAAACAACCTGTAACCCAAAGTTTTGCTTGCTGAATTTTGGCAGCAGACCCGAACAGCAAGAACAGCGAAACGAATATTGCCGCAGAGACTTGGAAATTTGGTGGCCGAAAAAACAGAGCCTGGACCTTTTCCTTTGGGACCGAACAACTGCAGCAAAGACAGAGAGAGTAGAAGAGAAAGAGTGATTTTATTTTCGGTGGAGAAGTTCTGATATTTCTCTCTTATTAAACTCATCAATATGCGTTTACATATAAAATATTATAGGATTAAGATTTACAACCTTAATCTTTATCCAATAACTAGAAAACCTCTACTAACTAGTATTCTATTCTAACTAGAATTTCTATCTACTAACTAGGATATCAAACTACCCAACGCGACTGTATTAACAACTCACATTCTCCCCCTTAATCCTGGACGAGATTCCAAGTCCTTACTCCTAGCAAGCTCCCGCATCTTCGATGAACTTCACCCTTGGCTAGTGCCTTCGTTGAGAATATCCGCTCGCTGCTCGCTCGTGCTCACGAACCCACTTTAATCTGTCCTCGCCTCAAACAGCACTCACGAATGAAGTGAAAGCGTGTGTCGAATATGCTTGCTTCTTCCATGGAAAACTGGATTCTTCATCAGGCAATCGCTAATTGGTGTGTCGACGAAGAGTGTGACCGGCTGGGCTCACTCCCAATCACCTCGTCTGATTAAACTCCTCAACCACAAGCCTTGGCACGCTGCTGCAGTTGCCGCCATAAATTCGTGCCTCGCGGATGATATGCACGGGCTTCTGCTTCGTTGCATGTCCAAGTGACCCCCCCCCCCCCCCCCCCCCCCCCCCCCCCCCCCCCCCCCCCCCCCCCCCCCCCCCCCCCCACCCCCCCCCCCCCCCCCCCCAAAACCCAACCATACCAAAACTTTACCGGGGGGAGGGGGGGGGGGGGGGGGGTTTTTTTTTTTTTTTTTTTTTTCCCCCCCGCCCCCCCCCCCACCCCAACCCCCCCCCCCCCCCCCCCCCAAAACCCCTAGAATAAAATGCCCATGCCGGCCTGTGCTGCCGCCTGTCTCAACATCTCCGCAAGATCAACTGTCCAAGAGTCCCGCGTTATTACAAACAATACCGTGAATCCACCAACTTCATGGCCTCGACCTCGTTTGTACACAATCCGTAAGGAATAGTACACCTTCACGTACCCAAAATATGTTGACAACTGTCGATGCCCAAAACTGTAGGGTGCCTCATGTAGCCGACTTACAATCCCACGCATATGTGCATATGGGTCGGAGTTGTGAGTTAGAGATACTTAAGCATCCGATAATGGTCTATCTCCGTCACGCTCCCACCGGTGTTCTGTCAGAATCCTTTCCAAGCTTTAGCTTTGCTCCATAGGATATTGTGTCGAGTTGCAAATCCATCATGCCGAACTGACCCAAAACCTTCTTCGGCATAGGCGCCTGCAATTAGTGCCGAATACAATCATCTCGCTGATCCACCTCGGATGCCAGATATAGGAAAAAGTAAACAAGTGGTCACTCATCTCGAACTCCATCATTTGTTGCTTGAAAATTTTATTATCGCCTCGAGCCGTAACGAATCAAGTCAATCCACGTACACGCCAAACAATGAGGTATCCCTCTGTTACTCCTTGTGTATACCGCCTGCTCCTTGAGTGCATCTTGCAAATCCGATGCCTTCATGCAGCTTGCTCCGGAGGCGCCTGTGATTCCGCATGCCCGAGGTGCTTGGCGAAGACCGTAGAGTGCCTTCTGAAAGCTCTGTAGACCTGTGCTCCTGATTTCTCACAACGAACCTTGCAGGTTGAACCACATAAACTTCTTCCTGGAGATCATCCATTTAGAAATTGCCCGACTCACATCCAGATGGTGCACCTCCCACCCATCTGAGCTGCTATTATCGAGGATTATATCTGTGCGTATCAAGCCTCGCAACAGGTGCCAAACACCTCATCAAAAGTCACGCCTGCTGATGGACATACCCTTTTTGCTACAAAGTCTTGCCTTTGTGCTGCAGAATGTTGACTTCATTGTCTTCTTTGTTTGTATACCCATTTGAGACACAATGAGCGGTTTGGACCCCGCGAATAACTCCGTGAGTATCCATAGCTTGTTCTTCTCATGGCCTCCATCTCCTTCGTCCATCGCTGTCCTCCGATCTTTGATCTGATGCAGCCTCGAGATAGTTCGCAGCGTTCTTCAGAGATCAGGAACAACTCCTCTGCTGGAGAGACCAACCACCTCCGTCTCCGCATAGATGTATGCGACGGGATCGGTAGCGTACGGGAGTCAACACAGCCAGCTTCAGATGGTCGGACAGCCTCCAATGCAATGGGCTTTCTCCGATGCGCAGTTCCTGAACTGCCGAGGGTTTGTGGACTGTTTCGCAGCCAGCTGCAGTCGCCAGAAACCGTGGCAGTGTCGTCCCTGCAGCAGTGCCAGCAGCAGCAGCTCCTGTAGGGCAAGCTGTTCGATGTTGCGGCTGTCCAGGGCTCGGTCTCCGGTCATCTCCGTGCGGTATGGGCTCCTGCAGGGGCTGTTCGGCCTGCAGCAGCAGCAGCCCCCACTGTTCGGACAGCCGAGCCCCTGGTTCGGGCTGCAGTTTGTCCAGCTGTGGACGGCTGGAAATCGCCGACCGCGCTTTGCATTCTCTCTTCCGCTGTGAACTCCGTTCCAGTTAGGTGATTTTTCGACTCCATCGGCGCTCCATTCCCACTTCTTTTCCTTCTCAAACGCCCGAAACATCCTTGCTGACACTATCTTGTTATGTGAGCGTCGTATAGGCCGATGCCTGCGCTAATTTGCTTCCTTCCTCTACCCCAATATACACCATTGGCATGCTCCGATCGTCGAGTTTCCTTGTGAGAAAGACTGCAATCTTCACATGCGCATACATCAAAAAAACTCTCAAGTGTTTAGTGCGGGTTCTTACCAAACAAGCTTCGTAGGGTGTGGTCGTCGATGCACCGGCCTTGGTTGGTAGGTCGTTTGAGGATGATACACCGCGTGCCTAACCGCTTCGCCACATGGTTCCAGGCATATGCATTGCTTCTTAAGTAGGTCCTCGCCATGTCCATCACCGATGCGATTACGCCTCTCCACTTACACCGTTTTTGCTGGCTGGGGTGCATACGGATGCAGTGACGGATGAACGTTTGAATGCCGCTAGCTTCACACAGTTTAGCTGAACGCCTTGACAAGAATTCGCCCACCACGATCGTCCTCATTGGTTTCACTTGTGTCACATGCCATTCTCAACCTCTGTTTTGAACTTCTGAAGTTTCACAAGTTTGACTCTTGGCCATTCAACATGCTATACCCCACACTCTCATCGGGCTGAAATCATCAACAATAAGAAGGATATAGCTAGTACCTGCAAGTCGTGGATGGGGGTGATAGGACCACATAGGTCAGCATGTTAGTAAATTTCCAGCGGCCTCTGAGCTCTTGAAGTTTGCTTGCGAAGGCAACCGGCAGTCTTGCTTGCTTGGCGACACGCGCATCCTTCGCATAGTTCTTGCATTCGGCTGGTGCAGATTCTTCGGCAAATCCGGAAAGCCATCCTCTTATCAGTCGAGGTCATCTTGAGGGCTGCAAGAAATTGACATGCCCAAGCGAGCATGCCATAACCAAGCTGGATCCTGTTAATGTTCGCCATCAAAACACGCCGGCTTAGCAATGTCTTGTAACTCTATCCTGTACAATCGTTATCGAACGTGTCACCCTCATCAGAGACACCGTTTCCTATCAACACCCTCAGGAACTCCGTCAGCTAATAACAACCTACTCCATCGTCAGTCATCTGACCAAAGGCTAATAATGGTAGATTTCAAGCTCTGGAATATAACTAGACCTCAGGTAGTAGCTTGATCGCCGACTTGTGCCACTGAAGAGTTATAGGCCTTTCCCCTTGATCTCTACCGCGGATCATCACCAAACTGACGGTTTCCCCTTGATGTCTCTACGTCGAGTCTCCTTGAACTTGGTCTCGGTGACCGGTCATGTGATTGCAGCGTCCGTTGTCAAGCATAACCAAGTGTTCGTTGTCAAACATGAAATGCCTCCCCCACTTCTAAGTAAATCCCGGATCACCTTCTCCTCATTAAGCAAAATAACACACTGACGAATTCCTCTAGCATAGCATCTCAGCGTGCTCCTCGTCATATGGCACGGGTGAGATTGAGCCTGCATGTCATCGGTTGCGGCGTTTGCTTGTGACACTCCACTGAAAGTTGCCCGTTCATCACTCCGCAATTTGAACGCATTGATGTTGGATTTGTCTCGGACACCGTTGTGTACTCTCCCCCTCCGTGCGAGCATGCCAAAACCGCCATGGCTGGAACCACCTCCTGGAGCGTCCTCCTCTGCCGCCCGAAGCCGCATCGGGCCTGCCTTCGGCCGTCGTGCTCCCCTCAGCGGCCTCCGTGGTACTGCTGTCCGCTGCCGTGGTACTTGCTGTCCGCCTCGGCCTCTTTGCCACGGCACGCCCACGACCGGTAATAACAAAAAAGCCCCCGCGCACCTTCATCCTCGACCGCTGCCATCATTGTGTCTGTAGGTGTTAGAGAGGAAGCCTCTGCCGTTCTTCTTGCTCTTGGCTTTTGCACTCCGCATGCGCTCAACAATAGCGTGATCGTCGACGTTGTTTCGCAAAACACGTCGCCCTTTCCTCAGTGGCTTTGAGACGCCGATCGCCCTCCTCGAGTGTCATGCGTCGATGTCCCGAAGCTGTTCAATCGTGGAGACCGATAGTAAGGAATTTCTCCGGGTACGCCCGAAGAAGTTTCTCTGATGACGTAGTTCTCCTCGATCTCGCCTAAAGCCCGGATTTCTTGTTGACGACTCCTGATCAACTTTCGTCAGGAAAAATCATGTCACGTTATCATTCTCCTTCATCCGGGAGAAGTTCTGAACTCGGACTTCAAGGTCTGCACCTTCGCCGTTCCTCACACGCATCCGCTTCCTAGATGCATTGTTCAACGTCTCCCATGCACTCCTTTGCGTTTGCTTTCTCTGCAATCACCATCAAAGTCTCTTCAAGGAATCCCCTTGGTAGATGGCCGCAACGCCATCTCATCCTTTCCTTGTTCCACGGGACGCAGCTGCCGCGGGGCCTCAATGGCATCCCAACGTCTTGAGGCCATTCATGTAGACTTTCATCTTCGATACCCACAAGCATAGCTTATCCCTCGATAGCGTCGGGTATCTGAAGAGTGAGCGACCCACCTTGGTCGTCATCTTCTCGAACTGCGTCGATCTCTTCAGATCTGTGGCGTTTGGTACTTAGGCCATACACCGCTCTGATACCACTTGTTGGCTTTCATAATAGGATCGGCCTATGATCAAACCTTGAAAACAGAATTAGGGAACAACCTGCTAACCAAAGGTTTTGCTTTGCTGAATTTTGGAGAGACCCGGAACAGCCAAGAACAGGCGAACGAATATTGCAGCAGAGACTGGGAAATTTCTGCTGGCCGAAAACAAGAGCCTGGGACCTTCCTTTGACCGATACAACTGCCCAGCAAAACAGACGAGAGTAGAAACCGAGAACAGAGGGATTTTTATTTCTGGGGAGGAAGTTCTGATATTTTTCTCTCTTATTAAACCATCATATGGTTTACATATATATATAGGTTAAGATTACAACTCTAATCTTATCCAATAACTAGAAGAACTCGCTACTAACTACGTATCTATTCTGAACTAGAATTCTATCTTACTAACTAGGATTCAACTACAATCCGCGACGGTTAACAACTCACAAAATCCTCAACTAACAAATTCAACCTGACCAAAATGATTCAAGAGGAGGCTGACCAATATAACTTCTGGCTGTCAATTCACTCAGTCAACCGCATGTTGCATCATGGCGCATGACTGAAGTTTTGGGGAGTTAGGTTAGAGAGAGGGAGAGGAGAGGGAGGGCGTGCTGAGTGGGCGATATGCATGATTGTAGACATGTATATGGCATAAAATATTTATTTAAAATTGACTCAAATACTAGTCTTATTTGGTCATGGTCCCAAGCATATTTAACAGTATATCTATCCATCTTGTATATTCTAATCCGATATGCTTCACAAACCAAACTCACTATAACCAAATAGATGCGGGGACAACTGTTCTTATAAATCATCTTTACATTGGCTCGATTCAAGTTAGTCACACTAGACTCGAGCCCAGACACACCATTATTGAGATGGACTTAGGATAATCTAGTTTGGACCAAACTGAAAAAGATCGACTAATTCTTTTTGGTCATGAGTCACGGCATACTTAGCCATCTATCCATCTTAATCTTGTATCTGATTAAATTTGACTCCATGACTTTCCAAAATAATCCATCGTTAACGAATAGATGCGAGACGCTTCCTCACAAACACGACAAACAAAAGAAAAACGCGAAAAGGAGAGAGAGTACAAGTCGATCGGCCACAGATGCATATGAGGCATTGTTTCCCCAACTTCATCATACTCTAGATAATTGTCCCCACGCACAAAAAACCCATGGACAGCTCACACATAGTGCCCATATTGCAAACACTACGTACCAAAACCACACACACACACAAAAAAAAAAAGCATTGAAGAGAATGGCATCCGAGCTTCGTGGATGCTGAGAGTCCTTGCGCGTCCACCATCCATCGACGTCCGATTCGTATCTAACCGGCCGCGCGGCACCTTCGTCGGAAACCGACCAGATTCGAACAAAATCAACTCCCTCTTCCGATACCACCCCCCCCCCCCCCCCCGCTGTCCACTTAAAAACCCGTGTCCTGCATCTTTAATATTCATGCATCTCGATGGCTGAAGAAGTACGAGGATTTATGCCGGTGATGGCAATAAACTGGCAGGCGACGCGTTCGTGGGAGGACTCTGCGGTGGGTTCAGGTTGCTCGTCGACGAGGGGAGGGGGAAAGATAACGGCGGGGAGCTTGAGGAGGAACGCGGGGGCGGTGGATGGGGGGATGACGATAGGAGGAGGCGGAGGCGATGGTGAGAGAAAGGGACCTCCGGTGACGGTGGTTGAGCGAGATGGAGTTTTGTATATTGATGGTGAGGCTGAGTCCTGGGATGATGGAGGACGCCGAAGCCTGGCTCGACAAGGCCATTGCGAACGAGCTCGCGTGATCGAGAGAAATTAATTCATCAGCTAAGTGAACACCACCACTGAGCTCGCAGTGGACGTTCCAATTGTAATCTGTGTTTTCATAGCAGTGAATAATATAAATAATGCAATTTTGATATATGGAATCCAAATTAAAATAAATAGAAAACACCCTAATCAATTGTGCATGCATGTAATTAAAAAGTTGATTGTATTAAAGTTAACCGAACTTGAAGACATATGAAGCCAAACTAAACATTTTTAGAAAGATCATACCTAGCTACCAAATGTAGATTATAGGCTTACGATCGAGATTCATCCAAAGAGTGGTCTTAACATTCCATGGAGCTCATAATCAAGCCACAGCTCAAAGAGGAAGCAGAAGTTTAATTAAGATTCTAGCTAGTTTTTGTCCAGCTATTATTTTTAGCCTTTTTTTTTCTCCTCCTCCTTATCTTGCTATGTATTATGCTTCAACTCTTGATGATTTGTGGGTAACGCCATTTATTTTCATACATTTTTATAAACTTTTGTTGAAGTCTTTTACCTTGAAATAATTAGCTTCATACTAGCTAGATTAACATCGCCAATAACTTGAGCCTGTTTGGCAAAGATATATAAGGTTGAGAGGTTAAGGAAAATGGTTTGCTCTAGCTTAATCCGTTAATTAGCTTAATGAAATTAATTAAGTTGATTATGTGGAGAAATCAGGAAAAGAATCAGAAAAACCAGAAAAACTGGCATAAGTCGACTCATGCACAAGGCTAAGTCGACTTATGGTAAGTCGACTCATTAGTGTGCACGAGTCGACTTACGATCTGCAGCGGAGTTGTGATTTTTTCCTCTGCCAAGTCGACTTATAATGTCTGTTAAGTCGACTTATGAAGTCCTCTCCTGTTGCTGTTTTTTCCTCTGCCAAGTCGACTTACGCCCTCTGTTAAGTCGACTTATAGCGGGTTTTTTGCATATGCAGGTTTCCTATTTGCAGTCTAATTGGGGTTTTGTTTTGGTATAAATAGGGAAACGATTTGAGAGGGTTTAATATCAGAGATTGAGGAATATTTTGAGCATTGTGAGAGGGAGATATTGTGAGCAAGGTGAGATCTTTGGTTGAGGGTTAGTTTGAGAGAATTTGTGTGATTGTAACCCTTTGTACTCTCCTTGATTTAGTGAAATCTCCCCATCCTCTCCCCGTGGACGTAGGCAAATTGCCGAACCACGTATATCTCTGTGTTTGGATTGATTTGGCTTTATTGGTTGGATTTGTGCAAGAGTTTGTCTTTCTTCTACTCGTGATCACAGGTTCGTTGTGAGTTCGTGCAAGGCTTCCGCAAAGGCGCGCGACAAGTGGTATCAGAGCTCAGATTCAGATCTAGGGTTTTGGATTAGGTGGAGGAAGATTCAGTTTGAAGCTTGGTTCTTGGAGTTCTAGGCTTTGGTGGAGTTAGGGTTTGAAGTTGCCGTTGAAGATCTCGCTTTCCTCGTGTGGTTAGGAGTTCTATTTGGAATCCAATCTAGGGTTCAGTTGGGTAATTTCTTATTCTTTCAAAGTTTGGATCTTTCTCTACAATTTGGAAGTTGTGATTATGGGTGAAGTAATTGGTGAAAGCAGCAAGATGACAGGCACAGTTCAAGTGGGTTTTCAGAACACTAAGATTAGTGTTGTGAAATATGACGGCAAGATCAATTTTGGTTTGTGGATGAGCGACGTACAGGATGCGCTCAATGCTCAAAATCTGGAGGAGACCATCATGGTCGATGTGAGGCCACCTAAATATGAAGAGGCGATATGGGAAAAGATGAATCGAAATGCTTGCGGGGTGATCAGGTCCTGTTTGGAACAGGAGCTGAAATACGATGTGATTGGGGTGACGTCTGCGATGAAGATGTGGGAAATTCTCAACAATAAGTACCTTACGAAGAGTGTTGAGAACCGGTTGCACTTGCTGCGAAGGTTATTCAGATTCCAGATGTCCAGAGGTACCTCGCTTGCGGCTCATGTGAACAACTACACTAAGTTGTTGTCGGACTTGGCGAACGTGGATGAGAAGATCACAGATGAGTACAAGGCTATTATTCTTTTGGGCTCCTTACCGGATGAGGAGTATGATACCTTCGTGCTTACGTTGCTGAACGGGAGATCTTCTATCACTTATAGTGAAGTGACTAACGCATTGACGAACTATGATTTGAGGAGGAAGGATAAGGAGACTTCCCGCGCTAGTACTTCAGGAGAGGCCTTGTCGGCGAGAGGTAGAAGCTCATATCAGAAAGGTGGAAACAGAGGGAGGTCAAAGTCAAGAGGTCGTCACCAGCTTGGAAAGAATCAATGTGCATTCTGCAAGGAGCAGGGACATTGGAAAAGAGATTGCCCGAAAGTCAAAGAAAAGGAGAATAGCAAGAATAAGGGCCCGAAGGCCAATGAGGTGAATGTTGCGAAAGGCGATGATTCCGATGATTCGAGCTTTTCTCTTTTGATTACTCCGGAGGTGAACCATTTGGATGCATCGGAGTGGATGCTTGATTCTGGCGCTACTTATCATGTGACTCCTAGGCGAGATTGGTTCTCATCATTTGAGAGACTCGATGGGGGTGTTGTGGTCATGGGAAATGATCAATCCTGTGGCGTTCGTGGGATAGGTACTGTGAGGATTCGGATGCACGATGGAGTAGTCCGTGAGCTGAAGGAGGTGAGATTCGTTCCTCAACTTAAGAAGAATCTTATCTCAGTGGGGGCTTTGGAGGCGAAGGGATTCAGGGTGACCTTTGAGGATGCTGTAGCAAAGGTTACTAAGGGATCTTTGGTGGTGATGAAGGGAGTCCGAAATCATAATTTATATTATCTGAAGGGGAGCACCGAGATTGGCCAGGTTGCTTCGGCGATTTCAGAGGCGGACATGAGCAGACTTTGGCACTACAGGCTAGGGCATACAGGTGAAAAGTCACTGCAGGCATTGTGCAAGCAGGGGCTTTTGAAGGGAGCCAAGAGTGGTAAAGTAGAATTCTGTGAGCACTGTGTACTTGGCAAGAAGACGAAGGTGAAGTTCGGGACGGCCATTCATAGGACGAGGGGCATCTTGGACTACGTGCACACAGATGTTTGGGGTCCCACTAAGACGGCATCACTTGGTGGTCGACATTGGTTCGTCACGTTCGTTGATGACTATTCTAGGCGATGTTGGGTGTACACCATGAAGCATAAGAGTGAAGTCCTAGATTTGTTTGTGGAGTGGAAGAAGAGATTGGAACTGCAGACTGGGAGAAAGATCAAGACGTTGCGATCCGACAACGGCGGCGAGTATACCTCAGACCCCTTTCTGCAGCTATGTCGAGACGAGGGCATAGAGAGGCACTTCACAGTTAGTCATACACCGCAGCAGAATGGGGTGGCGGAGAGATTGAATCGGTCTTTGCTGGAGAAGATTCGATGTTTATTGGCGCATAGTGGTTTGGAGAAGATCTTTTGGGCTGAGGCACTTTCTTATGCGAGCCACCTCATTAACAGGCTGCCTTCATCTGCGATTGAGGGGAAGACCCCTATGGAGATGTGGTCGGGAGAGACAGCACATGACTATGACCAGCTTAAGGTATTTGGTTGCCCTGCATATTATCATGTTAGAACTGATAAGTTGGAACCTCGAGCTAGGAAGGCCATATTTGTAGGATTCAAGCGTGGTGTCAAGGGATACAAGCTTTGGGATCCAGTTGATAAGAAGATTGTGCTGAGTAGGGACGTCACATTCGATGAGGCTTCTATCTTGAAGCTTCCCAGCTCTCATCAGGTGGAGAGCAACCCGACAGAGGAGATTTCGCAGGTGGTGGAGATTGATGCAGCTCCACAGAGTCCAGATAGTGCAGTATCCATGAGAGTGCCGACTGAGGTGACGCCAGGCGAGCACGACGGTGATGCGGAGGATACGGGTACTCATGAGCAGGATCAGGGACCGACGGCTCAGGTTCAGGATTCTATTGCGGCACGGAGACAGAGGAGAGACATACGGGTGCCAGCACGGTATGCCGACACAGTTGCATATGCACTTCCGGTGGAGAGTATCGATGAGATGGTGCCTACTACATTCAGAGAGGCCGAGCAGAGTTCGGAGGCTGATTCGTGGCAGGTGGCTATGCAGGAGGAGATGGAGTCTCTTCACAAGAACGATACATGGAAGCTTGTAGAGCTTCCAAAGGGGCGGAAGGCGATTGGGTGCAAGTGGGTGTACACGAAGAAGGAGGGCATTGAGGGCACTCCAGTGAGGTTCAAGGCTAGGTTGGTTGCGAAGGGCTATGCACAGGAGGAAGGTATTGATTACAATGAGGTTTTCTCTCCGGTGGTGAAGCATTCGTCGATTCGGATTTTGCTAGCTTTGGTGGCACAGTATGGATTGGAGTTAGATCAGTTGGATGTGAAGACAGCATTTCTTCATGGTGATCTTGATGAAGAAATATATATGACTCAGCCATTGGGATTCCGAGCTGCAGGGAAAGATAAGTTGGTTTGCAGGCTAAAGAAATCGCTATACGGTTTGAAGCAGTCTCCTCGACAGTGGTATAGGCGATTTGATGGTTTTATGCTTGGTCATTCGTACACTCGGAGCCAGTTTGATCCTTGCGTGTATTTTCGCAAGTTGAGAGGAGGTGCGTACATTTATTTATTGCTTTATGTCGATGACATGTTGGTTGCTTCAAGTTCCAGGTCAGCTATAGATGAGTTGAAGATTCAGCTTTCGAATGAGTTTGAGATGAAGGACTTGGGCGAGGCGAAGCGCATTTTAGGGATGGAGATCGGCAGAGACAAGAAGAAGGGCAGAATTTGTTTGACACAGGTGGCTTATTTGAAGAAGGTTCTACAGCGATTCCATGTTAGCATGGATACGAAGCCAGTTAGTGTACCGTTGGGAGCCCATTTGAAGCTTTCAGCTGACCTTTCACCGAAGTCAGTTGAAGACCGTGAGTTGATGTCGAAGACTCCATATGCGAGCGCAGTTGGGAGCTTGATGTACGCGATGGTATGTACGAGGCCGGATTTGTCACAGGCAGTGAGCATGGTGTCGAGATACATGCACGATCCAGGAGTGGGTCATTGGGATGCCGTGAGATGGATTTTGAGGTACATTCTAGGTACGCTCAATGTTGGTTTGGTTTATGAGCGGGACACTACAGGTGGGCAGTTATGCATTGGCTATGTTGATTCGGATTATGCCGGGGATTTGGATAAGCGCCGGTCTACGACGGGGTATGTGTTCACCTTGACCCGTGCGCCGGTGTGTTGGAGATGCACCTTACAGTCGACGGTGGCTTTGTCTACGACGGAGGCAGAGTATATGGCAGTTACGGAGGCTGTGAAGGAGGCTATTTGGCTTCGAGGACTTCTGGAAGAACTTGGTATATCGCAGCGATCCGTCACTATTCATTGTGATAGCATGAGTGCTATATATTTGGCGAAGAATCAGGTTTTTCATGCGAGGACGAAGCACATTGACGTTCGTTATCACTTCGTTCGAGATGTTCTTGAAGATGGCGATGTGGAGATTGTGAAGGTCCATACGAAGGATAATCCGGCGGATATGCTCACGAAGGTGGTTCCAAGCAACAAGTTTGATCATTGCAGAAACTTGTTGAATATTTGTGATTGTTGAGGCCGTTGACGGCCATTTGGATGAACTACGGGCGGCTTGATCCCTTGGGAGAGGGGGTACGTAGGCAACCATGGTGGTGCAGCCGTATTTGGAGAGACGACACATTGATGCTCTTGGTTTGGTGTCGGCTCATTTTTGGCAAAATTCGCCGAGGTGGAGAATTGTGGAGAAATCAGGAAAAGAATCAGAAAAACCAGAAAAACTGGCATAAGTCGACTCATGCACAAGGCTAAGTCGACTTATGGTAAGTCGACTCATTAGTGTGCACGAGTCGACTTACGATCTGCAGCGGAGTTGTGATTTTTTCCTCTGCCAAGTCGACTTATAATGTCTGTTAAGTCGACTTATGAAGTCCTCTCCTGTTGCTGTTTTTTCCTCTGCCAAGTCGACTTACGCCCTCTGTTAAGTCGACTTATAGCGGGTTTTTTGCATATGCAGGTTTCCTATTTGCAGTCTAATTGGGGTTTTGTTTTGGTATAAATAGGGAAACGATTTGAGAGGGTTTAATATCAGAGATTGAGGAATATTTTGAGCATTGTGAGAGGGAGATATTGTGAGCAAGGTGAGATCTTTGGTTGAGGGTTAGTTTGAGAGAATTTGTGTGATTGTAACCCTTTGTACTCTCCTTGATTTAGTGAAATCTCCCCATCCTCTCCCCGTGGACGTAGGCAAATTGCCGAACCACGTATATCTCTGTGTTTGGATTGATTTGGCTTTATTGGTTGGATTTGTGCAAGAGTTTGTCTTTCTTCTACTCGTGATCACAGGTTCGTTGTGAGTTCGTGCAAGGCTTCCGCAAAGGCGCGCGACAGATTAACTACTTAAATAAAAGTTATTTCGATTCCTTATGCTCTTCTTTAGTGTTTGTAAATAGAGAGAATTGCTATTAGTTTCATGATGCATAAATAACGGATTATATTATTTCCTAATCTGTCTAAATAGGTGGTTTAGTAAATCTCTCGCTTTGGGAGCTATTAGAAGTGTTATCTTAAATTTACTTTTTTTAATTTTTGTACTTTTTGTATTTCATAAATTAGGACAGATTAAGTCTCATATATATAAACTTTTTATGTTTGACAGTATTAAAATGGGGTTTTAACTCTTCTTAACCCTAGTTGCATGTTGAGAGAAAACACCTTACTATTTTAAGATAGTCACAAAACTTCCTTTTGTATGAAAAATATATATATTTCTATGTTCATTCAAATATTTTGCTTATCTATTCATACTGTTTCAAAGGACGTCTGACAATCTCGAAGGATCGTTGGCTGCTGATCGAAAAAGCGCTGGATCGAGCTAAGCTTTGGCGACGACGTGATGTTACCAACTTCTCCTGCGATTTCGTTCGTTCTAGAAATGCGCATCTTGTCTAAAAGTTTACCTCCGGAAATAGCAAATGAAACTAAGGAACATTTCCATGTGTACATGGTATTTAACTGTAACTCATCGGTCATTAATCTGTATGCTTATTTATTTAGTTTTAATTTCCTACATAAAAATGCGAGAAATATTGTGCGGAACAAAGAAATCTCGCGGGGGAAGTTGACATATGTTATCTGGGGGAACTCACTGGTGATCGTATGTTACGATCATCCGTATGTTAACTACGATCATCAAGAAATATGTGTAGAAACGGCGAAAACGACGAAAAAGTACAGGAAAAACGAAGCTGGAAACATTTTGGGTGCTGGCCGGTTGACCTCGGGCTTAGGTCCGGTCGACCTGAAACGTGCACGAAACATGGTCTTATAACCATGTTCTGGCCGGTCGACCAACCATGCATGTGCGGTTGACCGAAGATGTGATCCGGTAGACCGATCATGGCTGTGCGGTCGACCGAAGATGTGCGAGATTACAGGGTAGAATTTCGATCTTCTGGCCGGTCGACTGAAACATCATGTCCGGTCGATCGTATTGCGGTTATGGGCCTGGATGGTTTTTCCCAGTTGGTTTTGGATTCCTATTTGATATAATAGGAACATAACGTTTCTAGGGTTTTAAGAGACGTTTTTTAGCAGACTTTGAGAGAGAAATTGTGAGGGATTTGAGAGCTTATTTGAGGGTTTTATTTGTGAGATTTTGCGTTATTGTAAACCCTATTTGTACTCTCTTTCTCCCTATTAGTGAAATCTCTCACCTCCTTGCCCTGTGGACGTAGGCACATTGCCGAGCCACGTAAAATCTGTGTCTTGCATAGTTTGGTTCTTGTTTCACCTATTAGTTGTGATTCTATCTCGTTTGTGTCTTGTTTCACCTTGTACTAGTAGTTGGGTTTAACCTATTCCAAGAATTTAAAAAATTATGCTGCAAACTTCACAGCATTGCTTCCTGCTTATTAAAGTTTTCATAGTGGCAACAAATAGAGTTGTCATCCTGCTTATTAAAGTTTTCATAGTGGCAACAAATAGAATTGAATGACAACGTAAGAACAATATATGGTGCTTGTGAGTTAAGATTTTAGCATTGAAAAAACACGGTGCACACCTGAAAAATCAGCAAACATATATATTTGTATGTGATTTCTTCAGCTTTCTTCACTTTTTCTAATGTCATCATCAGGATATAATCTATTCTCAAAGTTAATAATCATATGCACGCTCAAAAGGGACATCCTGATAGATACATAAGATGAATATATAACTAATTAATCTATACTTAAAATATTACAATTTATGTCATGATAGAATTGCTAAATGTCTTTTAGAACTGTGACTACTGTCTATATACTTGTTTTCGCAGAAAATGAAAAAAAAAAAAAAGCGTGCCAAGATCTCCGTTGATGCGTGGGGAAGGGGTCAAAGTTAAAATGATATAACAGCGTGTGTGTTACGCTTGAAATGTAATGCTCGGAATATTATCATGGATAAAAACGCTCATTAAATATTCTCCTTTTGCCATGAATGTTCTCTGTCGTATGATTTTTAATGATATGTTACTCCCTAGAAATTTCTGCTCAAAGGGTAACATAGGCTGAGGATTTTGAGCCAGGCATATTTGTCAAAGAATATTAATAATAAACAGCACCTTGTCATGCTACCTAGCTAGGTATTCAATTATATTTTCTACAAGTTGATGATGATAAACTATAGTACAAAATGTTAGATCTAATGAAGAACTTGAGATCTAAAACCATAAAGCCATGATTAATTCGAAGAGATTAACAATAATCATAAAGAGCGGAAGCTTATACCTGAATCCATAGATGAACCTGAGATGGGTTTTGGATCTTCTAACCTTAGGGTTTTCTCTATAGCCGAATTTCTCTCTAGATGGGGGTGAAGAGAATTAGAGAATGTAACCCTAGATTAGGGACCATAACCCCTTATTTATAGATGATGTACTTTTGTAATTTGGCCCCTCAACAAATCACAATTACAACCTGGTATCTGCACATATAACCACATGACTTATTTAAATACCCATTAACCCAACTTGATTGATCACTTTAGTGGGTTATCCTAAAAGATAGCAATACACATTGATTAATCATATATGCCCACAATTAGATTTATTAGATTAAATCCAACACAAAACCTCAGAGAAACCTTCGTACTACTGTAATTGATCCCACACCTCAAAAGTGCCTCTATATATATCGCAGTCTCCACTCACAACCCAACAAACAAAAAGAACCAAATTAAATCACATAGAAAACATATTGATATAGCATCGCATCTCGCGGAAGCTTCGTAGATGGTGATCGAGAACCTCTCTCGTGGATGGTAGCGACCCCTCAATTAATTATTGCACTATTTGCTTCATGCCCATTTCATTATCTCGACCTCATGAAGAGGCTGAAGAAATGTGCGAAGATTTGATGCCGGTAATGTGGCGGGGGAATTGGATGCTGATGTGGCTGCAGATGAGCTTTGTGGTGGGTCCAGATTGTTTGTGGGTGAGGAACCAGTTTAGGCCCCGTTTGGTTTGCAAAACAGGCTGCTGAAAGCCTGACAAAAACACTGTTTTTGTCAGGCTTTTAGCCAAAAACGCCTCTTAAATAGGCGTTTTTGGCTGAAAGCCTGACAAAAATAGTGTTTTTGTCAGGCTTTCAGCAGCCTGTTTTGCAAACCAAACGGCCCCTTAGAGGGAAGCAATCAGGCTTAATTTAGAGTTAATGGACCTTAGATAGAGGGTATATAGGAACCAATTTGAACTAAATTTTATTTTTATCCTATCCAATGTGAGATTATCCTCACGCATGAATAATCTCAATAGTCTCCCCTTTATAAAACCCACAACCATGAAGTGGCCACATGGCTATAAACATCCGTAGTATCATATATGTGGATTTTTCCACTATATGACTAATTAGACCTTTGTCTACAACGACTATCATCCATGTTGGCCTCATCGCATGCCAAATATTCTCAGATCTATAAATTTAATATTTTTAGTCAACTTCTTGATATTTTCAGGCTCCATGTTGGATTTTTTTTTTTACTTAGTCACACATCTTGGCTCTGATACCAGTTTTCAGAGAGTAATCAGGCCAAACATAGAGCTCATGGGCTTTAGATAGAGTCTAGGAACCAATTTTAAGCAAAAAGCTCTCTAATCCTACCCAATATAGGACTATATTCACGTATGAACAACCTTACATCTAGGCATATAAGCTTAGCTTTCAAATATATGTTGAACACATGCACTTGTCCGGTTCTGTCTTGGGAATTTTTCTCTTAATTAAATATCTTTTGTATCTCATAGTCTATACATCTTCAATGTTATCGGTTTCTTGTTAGGAACTTCATGTCCACATATAGGTTTGCATCTTATTTGATCTACACCTGCATGTGATTCCGGTGACTTTTCTTTTCTAACAAAGTTTATGTTCATAATCAAATCTGTGATTACGAAGCGAATATAAATAGGATAAGCACAATATCTGATTTTTTTTCCCCCGAGAAAATATGAAGTATCCAAAGCATATATTATTTGCATGCATGTAAAATTTTTCTCTACAAGGTTAACCGGACCTGAGCTGTATGGAGCTCATATTGATGCATTGCGTCTATATTAATTACTTGAATCTTAAACAGTAACCTAGGGATCAAGCTCAACATTTAAAACAATATTGAATACACCAAATATATATTATACGCTTACACGGTTGATCTATCTAATGGCCCAAACATTCCAAGGAACTCATATTCAAGTCACTGAGCAATGGAGAAAGCAAAGAAACTAGGCCTCTAATTTTTATCCAGCTAGCTGGTATTATTTTGGCCCTCTTTCCTTATCTTACAAACTATTATGCTTCAACTCATGATAATTTGTTGGTAAAGTTATTTATTTCTTCCATTAATATAGGAGTCTTTTACTCTGAAACATCTGGCTATATAGTAGATGAAACATTCAACAAATTGAGCATGTATTGCAGAGATTTAAGGCTAAGAGGTTAATTAAGGAGAAAGATTAATCTAGTTAGTCCATTTAGACAGCATTTACTTCACAAGGGTAGCGTGATCGAGACAAGAGTGTTAGGTTGGGGGTGGATACCAACCTCCGGCGGCGGAGGAGCTCCGACGAGCTCCAGGATGGCGGCGGCGAGGTCCAGGCGACAGGACGAGCTCGAAGCCTCGAGCTCTGCGTTCGTTCGAAGCTGGCGTCGATGGCGAGCTCTGCGTTCGTTCGAAGCGGGCGTCGATGGCGAGCTCTGCGTCGATGGCGAGCTCTGCGTCGATGGCGAGCTCTGCGTTCGCCTGCCCCCCCGACCTCTGCGTTTGCTTTTTGGGCGAACCCGACCTTTGCGTCAGGGTTAATCGCTGGCGACAGGCTGTCGCCAGCTCTCTCATCTCCGCCTATATAAACCCTCTCCCTAGGGTTTCGAAGGTGCCGATGAAGTAGCTGGCTTCCCCCTTTCCTCCTCCGATTCTTCTCTGGCGGCTGCCCTAAATCGCTGCTGCGATTTGTGACTTAATCCCCAGCTCCAACAGTGATTGAAGGGGGATTTAAGAGAGAGAGAGAAGAAAAGAAAGAGGGTTTTATCTGTGGGGTATTTATTCTCAGTTGAGAATTGAAAGGGTTCATACCCTTTGATTATTAACACTGTAGCTACAGTGTTTATTTGAGAAATCCCAGTTTAGGGATCTGCTCCTAAAATTGTAATTTCTTGTTGGATTAATAAGAAATTATCTGTGTGGCTCCCGAGGACGTAGGCAGTTGCCGAACCTCGTTAAAGTGTACTTTCTCTATACTGCGTTTCTGTTGCATTAGGGGTTTAGGCGTTTAAATTCCCAACAACTGGTATCAGAGCGTGAAACGATCTAGAGGAAGTCAGATTCAAGTGGGAGCCATGGCCGCAGATGAGGGAAAGGTGAGAATAGAGAAGTTTGATGGATCAGATTTCGGATTCTGGAAAATGCAGATAGAGGATTATCTGTATCAGAAAAATCTGTATCAACCTCTCTCGGGGAAGAAGCCGGAGGGTATGAAGGAAGAAGATTGGAATCTTCTGGACAGAAAAGCCCTCGGGGTTATTCGTTTGACGTTAACCCGCAATGTTGCTTTTAACATTGCAAAGGAGAAGACCACGGCAGATCTTATGGCAGCACTCTCCAATATGTATGAGAAGCCATCAGCCTCAAATAAAGTCCATTTGATGAGGCGGTTGTTTAATCTGCGAATGGCGGAAGGTGCATCGGTAGCACATCATCTCAATGAACTCAATACAGTCACGACCCAATTGAGTTCAGTTGATATTGAGTTTGATGAGGAAGTTCGAGCGTTGATCCTTTTGTCTTCCCTACCAGAGAGTTGGAACGCTACGGTCACAGCTGTGAGTAGCTCATCGGGAAGCAATAAGTTGAAGTTTGACGACGTTCGTGATCTGGTTCTCAGTGAGGAGATCCGACGGAGAGAGTCGGGTGAAGCTACAACCTCTTCAGTATTGCATACAGAGTCAAGAGGTAAAAGTTCAACCAGAGGAAATGGATCAGATGATAGGAGATCCAAATCCAGAAATCCCAACAGTTCGAAGGCTATCGAGTGTTGGAAGTGCGGGAAAACCGGGCACTACAAGAATCAGTGCAGGAGTGCACGGGAGGAGTGGGAGGCAAATGCAGATGTGAACGTTGCCTCCACCTCAGGAGGAGATGATGCGCTGATATGCTCTTTGGAGAGCAAGGAGGAGTCTTGGGTGTTGGACTCGGGAGCATCATTCCATGCTACTTCTCAGAAAGAATTCCTCGAGAAGTATATCCCCGGAAACCTTGGAAATGTATATCTTGGTGACGATCAAGCATGTGCCATTATTGGCAAAGGTGTAGTGAAGATTAAGCTGAATGGGTCAGTATGGGAGCTGAAGGATGTCAGGTATATTCCCGACCTGAAGAGGAACTTAATCTCAGTAAGCCAGCTGGCTAGTGAAGGCTACACGATGACTTTCCATGGAGATGACTGGAGGATTTCGAAGGGCGCAATGACGATTGCCAGAGGTAGGAAGACTGGTACCCTGTATATGACAGCAGGTGCACGTTGTTCGATCTCAGTTGCAGCAGGCAATGAGACTTCAAAGCTGTGGCACCAGAGACTCGGTCATATGAGTGAAAAGGGGATGAAGGTTATGCACACAAAGAGAAAACTCCCAGGTTTACAATCAGTAGAGATTGATGTGTGTGAAGAATGCATACTTGGAAAGCAGAAGAGAGTTAGCTTTCAGGCAAGTAGCAGACCCCCCAGGAAGCAGAAGCTAGAGCTTGTTCACTCGGATGTTTGGGGACCAACAACCACCGCGTCGATTGGTGGGAAACACTACTTCGTGACTTTTATTGATGATCACTCTCGGAAAGTATGGGTCTACTTTCTGAAGAAAAAGTCAGAAGTGTTTGAGGCTTTCAGAAGATGGAAAGCCATGGTCGAGAATGAGACCGGTTTGAGGGTAAAGAAACTCAGAACAGACAATGGTGGTGAGTATGAAGACACCAGATTCAAGAAGTTCTGCTATGAGCACGGTATCAGAATGGAGAGGACCGTGCCCGGCACGCCTCAGCACAATGGTGTGGCTGAGCGCATGAATAGAACGTTGACAGAGAGAGCCAGAAGCATTCGGATGCAGTCAGGTCTACCGAAGCAGTTCTGGGCAGAAGCAGTCAACACAGCAGCTTACTTGATCAACCGAGGTCCATCGGTTCCATTGGAGCACAGAATACCAGAAGAGGTATGGTGCGGAAAGGAGGTAACCCTCTCACATCTCAAAGTTTTCGGTTGTGTAGCTTATGTGCATATAAGTGATCAAGGCAGGAATGAGCCTGATCCCAAGTCCAAGAAATGCACATTCATCGGGTATGGTGAAGACGAGTTCGGCTACCGCATTTGGGACAACGAAAACAAGAAGGTGATCAGGTGTAGAGATGTGACATTCAACGAGAAGGTGATGTACAAGGACTTGCACAAGACAGATGACGGTGACTCAGAGAGCGAGTCAACATTTGTAGATGCAGATGAAGTTCCAGACAGATGATGTCCCAGATAACCTCTCTGAAGAACCCAATGCAGAAGGTCCTCAGCCAGAAGAGCCTGTTGGACAGAACGGTGCGCAGGAGCCCGACGCACCAGCTCCGATATTGAGGAGAACTACTCGTCCTCCTATGTCTAACAGCAGATACATGAATTATATGTTGCTGACAAATGAAGGAGAGTCTGAAAGCTTTGATGAAGCTTGTCAGAGTGGAGATGCGACCAAGTGGGAGTTTGCTGCGAAAGAAGAGAAGAAATCTCTGATCTCCAACCAGACATGGGGACTAGCTGAGTTGCCCATGGGGAAGAAGGTACGTCACAACAAGTGGGTGTATCGAGTGAAGAAGGAACAGGGTGGTTCCAGAAGATACAGAGCCCGACGAGTTGTTAAAGGATTTCAACAGAATATCCAAGGAAGAAAGGATCCAGCGGATATGTTGACAAAGGCAGCGACCTTTCAGAAACTGAAGTTGTGTGCAACTTCAGTTGGCCTTCATGCATAGATGATGAAGGCGGAGTCACACAGGAGAGGAGCTTGATGAGATAGCCTGATTGTCGTCGGTTTGGTCTCCAAGTGGGAGATTGTTAGGTTGGGGGTGGATACCAACCTCCGGCTGCGGAGGAGCTCCGACGAGCTCCAGGATGGCGGCGCCGAGGTCCAGGCGGCGAGGTCCAGGCGACAGGACGAGCTCGAAGCCTCGAGCTCTGCGTTCGTTCGAAGCTGGCGTCGATGGCGAGCTCTGCGTTCGTTCGAAGCGGGCGTCGATGGCGAGCTCTGCGTCGATGGCGAGCTCTGCGTCGATGGCGAGCTCTGCGTCGATGGCGAGCTCTGCGTCGATGGCGAGCTCTGCGTTTGTGACTTAATCCCCAGCTCCAACAGTGATTGAAGGGGGATTTAAGAGAGAGAGAGAGAAGAAAAGAAAGAGGGTTTTATGGGTTATTCATTTATTCTCAAGTGAGAATTGAAAGGGTTCATACCCTTTGATTATTAACACTGTAGCTACAGTGTTTATTTGAGAAATCCCAGTTTAGGGATCTGCTCCTAAAATTGTAATTTCTTGTTGGATTAATAAGAAATTATCTGTGTGGCTCCCGAGGACGTAGGCAGTTGCCGAACCTCGTTAAATCTTGGTGTACTTTTTCTATACCGCGTTTCCGTTGCATTAGGGGATTTAGGCGTTAAAATTCCCAACAAAGAGGGTGATCGTCTTGTAGATTTTGCACAATTAGTCATGTTTATAAAGAAGTAAATAAAGTAGTTGGTCGGCTTGCTTATTTAAAATTTCATCGTATGACTCAACAAATATATTTTCAAATAGAAGATCTTCCTGTGTAGAGAAAATAAGCTTATGTTGCAGATTTGATAGGGTTAAGTTCTTATAGAGCCTTCAAGCACAAGTGTTTTTTTTTTTTGCACTAAAAATAGAGCGAGATGCCTATTCATATATATATTAAACCACTAGCTAATTCTAGTGTGAAATAATCTAGGGTTAGTAACAGTGAGACAATTCATACTCAAGAATAGGGAGAGGACCCTAGCCGTCACCTATTGCATGAGTTATGGATGTTTCATCGAGACAAGTTCAAAACTAAAATACACTAGGTAAAAGCTATATCTAGAAAATATAGAGTTATTGAGCTCTCACCAGCCCACACTTACAACCAGTGTCTAAAAACAAAGTTATGTGCAAAAGAAAATTACAATCAAAAGTATAATCATGATCCAAAACAACTGAACTGGTAGTAGTAGTTGTCATCAACTGTGGCTAGTTCGACTGAGGCATCTTCATGCAGCAACAGCTTGACAATTTCTCTTTTATCAACCAAATCCTTGATCAAAGTCACTCTCTTAGTAGTAGAATGTCTTGTCTATAGAAGGATGAATGGGTGGCGTTAGATGTCAATTGACTGGGTGTGATAATTGAGTTGTTGAAAATATAATTATTCCGCGCTCTCCATAGACACTAGCTTAGAGATGGAAACATAATCGACCACATAGCTCTATTTTCTCTGTCCTTCAAGAAGTATCCATAAGAATCCACAATATCACTAAAGTCATTTGGAAGATCTGTAATATTAAGGAAAAAAAAGACTAAAAAGTCTTCACAAACATGCAATGTAGAAACAAATATGCATCATCTTCAAGCCTCTCGTTGCAAAAAGAACATTTCGTATCACTTGTCCAACCCTTATGTGCTAGGGTAACCTTAGTGTTAAGCTTCCTTTTAGATAACGGTCATAGGAAATCTTTAACTTTTACAGGGCTATATAATTTCAAATAAAATTAAACCCTTGGAAAGGAAGACCATTGCCATTAATAAGAGTATATAAGGACTTGACAGAGAAGGACTCTGATTTATGATGAGGCCACCAAACCTTGTCTTTCCATTATAGCTGCAGAGATTGAAGTCTGAAAGAAGATGGGTTAAACCAGAGACCTCATTCCTCTCTTTCACAGAAATAACCTTCTAATCATAGTGTGCCATCTCCATTGACCATTATGTTTAATTCCTTGTGATCTAACATTGACATTAGCCAAGAATGCTAAATTGTGTGCCAGAGGAAACAGAGAAGCCAATTAATTAGGTCCAAACCACGTATCTTCTCAGAATCTTATGCAAGACCCCTCCCCTAATTTCCATTAGACTACACTCTTCAAAGCTAAGTTGCTAGAATAAACATCTCGCCAGAATTTAGACACAGAGAGAGTGGGTGGTGTGCAACTGGGGTTAGGAAGACTTGATGAATATAGGGAGCTAAGAACTCTGCTTAACAAAGACTCTCCTTAGAGAACCTTCCACATCTATTTAGAGAGAAGAGAAAGATTAAAAATCAAAAAGGTTAATGATACTCAGCCCTTCCTCTTTTTTAGGTTTGCAAACTAAGATCCACTTTACTAGAGTTTTACATGAAGATATAGATTTTTTTCCCACCCCATAAGAAATTTCTCCTAATTTTATCCATGGCCTTGGTTAGTCATTTTGGTAGCTTGAAAAAAGATAGGAAGTATAAAGGTAGAGATGTTATAACCAAGTTAATTAGTGTCAAACACCCTCCAGTAGACAGATGTTTCACTTTTCTACATGGATAATCTCTTAGAGAATTTATCTAAGAGAGACTGCCAATCATTTTTATTGAGAGAGCATTTTTTAAGGGAATACGCAAATATTTGAAAGGTGGAGATGCTTGGGAGCAGTTGAGGACGTTAGCAAAGAAAGCTCATTTGGTAGATAATTTACTAAAGTAGAAAAGATTAGTTTTGACATGGTTGACACCTAGACCAGATATATCCTCAAACATATAAAAGATAGATTTGAAAACTGAGAAGTCAGATAATGTAGCTCTGCACATGATAATAGTATCATCATCAAATCGCAGGGATTGAATATCATTCAAATCCCCCTTAAGATGTAACTCATAAAGATCCCCACATGTAACACTAAAAGTTAGTATTTTGTTATGAACATCAATAGCTATAATAAAAAATATGTGTGAGAGAGGATCACCATGTTTCAGCCCTCTAGTGCATTGAAAGTAATTTGTTGGGGAACCATTAACTAAGATAGCGGACTTAGAAGAATGGAGGACCTCTTTTATCCAAGAACACCATTTGGAACCAAAACCACTAGCTTTTAACAACTCCAGAATGAATGACTACCTAACCCAATCAAAGGCTGAAGTCTACTTTGATCATGTAGATTTTCTTATGTTTGGATGAGCAATGATGTAGAAGTTCATTAGCAATAACATAAGAGTCCAAAGTGGATTTACCACTCTAGAAAGCTGACTGAATGGGTCAACTAATAAGTGTAAGAGAGGTGCAAACCTATTAGCTAAGATTTTGGTAAAGAATTTAAACATACCATTGAGAAGACTAATAGGCCTGAAGTCTTTAACATAATTGGCACCATCAATCTTAGGAATGGGAGATATTTGTGAGAAATTAATGGTTTGAAGAGATGATGCATCAGAGAAGAGGGAGTTGAAGGCCGAGAAGATGCCATCTTTGATGACTTCCCATAACTCTTGGAAAAGAAGAATTAAGAACCCATCTAAATCAGGGCATTTGTCAGGATGCAAGCCAAATACAGTTGATTTGATTTCATCATGAGTGCGCATGACATCCAGGATGTCCAGCCCCTGGACCTCGTTAGGGTACAAAAAGACCAGTTTAATCTCAAGGTAGCAGAGAACAGTTTGGAGAAGAAAGCATAGAAATATTCTTTTTTACAAAGTTTAGAGGAGACCAGGTTATCATTATGAATGATATCGGGAATGAAGTTTTCCTTCTATTGAAGGAAGGAGATTTATGGAAGAAAAAGGTGTTATTGTCTCCCTCTTTCAGCCATGTTATCCTAGACCTTTGTCTCTAATAAATTTCGTATTGTGTGACAACATGGATGAGTCCAGAAGAGAGGTCCCTTTTGGATGAAGCCTTTGAGACAAATAGAGGTCTATTTTCTTGTATTAGGTCAAGAGCTTGGATTGAAGAGAGAATTTGTTTCTTTGAAACATTAATGGAACCAAAAATGTTTTTTATCCGCCATTTAATTCTCCTTTTTGAAAAGATGAAGTTTAGATTAGAAAGCAACCACATGGTTGCCGTTGCAGGAGAATGGTAACCAACAGGACTTGATGAAGTCTTTGGAGTTAAAATGAGAAAGCCAAACTTTCTCAAATCTAAAAAAAGGTTTAGGAAGAGGACTACCTGAGTCCAAGATGATGGGTGAGTGGTCTGAACGAGAGGCAGATAAGCATATTGAATTAGAGAAGGGAAGGTTGGTTCAAAATTAGAGTTGATGAGGAATATGTCAAGTCTAGCTATACTAGGGTCCTCTCTCATATTAGACCATGTAAAATTATCTACAACTGAGAGCCAGATCCATAAGGGAAAGAAAATCAACTAAAGGTTTGAAGGAGTTTATGTCTCTAATTGAACTAGATCTACCTCTTCTTTCCTGTATACTTAGAGTCACATTAAAATCTCCAAAAAGAACCCAAGGCAATGAATAAATAGGACAAATTCTATGGAGTTCCCAACAGAAAACATCTCTTTTTTCTATCTCACAAGGACCATTTACAGAAGTAATTAGGCATTTCCATTTGGAAATCTTATGACAAAGAGCAACTGAGGCAGAAAAGATCCCTACGTAGGAGTCTAAACGTTCATAGAACTTGTCATTGCAACCGAGTAGCACACCACCTCTAGACTCAGTTGCATCTAAAGAAATCCAAGCGTTGAATCTAAACTTAATTCAAGCACGAGTAATTGTAAATTCCAAATCAATTTTATAATTTCTAATGGCTTTTTATGTCATCTTCATTAATAAAATCTACATGTTTGTCCCGGGACCTGCATGAAGTTCTGCGTTAAAAAAAAAAAAAAAAAAACAAAAAGGCTGGATTTGGATAAGATGGGATTAGGACTCTTGGTCCCATCCCATATTTACTTCACCTGTCAATAGCCAATCCCATCTCTTGTCCCAATTTCATTACCGTTGCCAAGTAAATTGCTCATTACATTACAAAGGATTAGTCTAGATTATTTGCTTAGACTTAAAAAGGTAGCTAGTTAGGTAAGTTTATTTTCATTAAACTTGTGCATGCCCTGCTTTACCCTTTGGAATGGGGAGCATTATTATTACCTTTTTTTAAAAATAAATCTCATTAATCCTGACATGTTATCAAAGAACACTTTAAGATTATTAGATATCGCCCAAAACTATGTATGAACATTATTTATTTTCAATTTTATTCGAACAATCTTAGATTATTTGTTCATACTTCTCCAGCGATCCATTCCTTATATTGATGTTTATGTTGTCTAAGATTTTGCCTCCGGAAACATAAAGTCAAACTAAGAAACATTTTATAGCATATCTAGTATATAACTCATTTGGTTAATGTATGCTTAGTTATATCTAGTTTTTTCTTAATTTTTTTAAATAGAAATGTGAACATAATTATGGAGGACAAAGAAATCTCGCCAGCGCAGTTAACGTGTAATCTCAGGGAACTCGCCGGTGATCGTATGTTAACTATGGTGATCATGAAATATAATTACACTGTATGTGACAAAATATTCCTTTTCCTAATTGGATTCAATCGATTCCTATAAGAATTCAGCAAATTATCCTGCAAACTTCGTAGCAGTGCTTATTGAGATTTTTCATAAATGAAACAAATAGAATAGGATGATAATGGTGCTCGTGAGTTGAGCTTTTAGTATTAAAATCCAAGGAGCATTCCCAAGAAAAAAAATATATCAAGCATATTTCTATGCGATTTGTTTTTCTTTCACCATGTTTTCTATTAACATCAGGATATAGTACTGATGCATCAGATGAACATGTGAACGATCGGTTTTAAAAAAAAATCTTCACCTAAATTTAACAATTTATAAAAATATTCACTTGTCCTCAATTCGAAACAGAAAATGAGCTTATTTTTATGTTGGGCGCAGAGTCACGCCCACCGCCGCGGAAGCGATATCACCTGAGAGAGAGCCCTGGCTTTCGTTATCACAAAAGCACAAGTCAACCTCTATATTCTTGTTTCTCAAAGGAAACGAGAATAGATAATGAAATTCTTATTTCTCAAAGGAAACGAGAATAGATAATGAAATTCTTCGAAAGTGATATATTTCATCAAAGTGAAATATACACTCTTCCTCTCATCAGTTCAAGGACTGAAATATTGAGAGAACCTACAAGCTATAGTAACTCACAGATAAGACAAATACAAACACGGGATTTTACGTGGTTCGGCAAACTAGCCTACGTCCACGGGAGGGGGTTTCACTATGGAGGAAAAATACCAAACTTATACAAGTTCTCTCTTCCTCTCTTTCATTTCTCTCAAAAAACTCCACTTAAGATTTTTTTCACAATTTTCCCCACACCATAACTCATCCACCCCCTTCTCTATTTATAGGAAACCAAAGGGGGGGGAACTAACCACGTTGGCGGGAAGAATGCGCGGGAACGAAGCCCCCCGCGGGAAAACTCCCGCGCTCGTGCTCAAAGCACGGAATCGCGGGCGGCGTGTGCGTGGGACCGGCAGGCGACACACGTGGGATGAGCGGCGTGAGCAGGGAGCTGTCCTCGACAGCGACGTGGGCTTGGCAAGCGGCGCACGAACTCGAGCCCACGAGTTCTTCGTGGCCGCACAAATGGGAAAC
>NC_033797.1:140895447-140899037 GCF_001876935.1 Asparagus officinalis
AACCAACTAGCTTCAATTACTTTATGAGTTTGAAGCCTAGTTCAGTTAAAAGGAACATCTCATCGGGGAGCCTGCTAAACTGGAAAATACATTCGTTGGAAAATTTATCTCTGTGTAGGGAGAATTCCCCGCCCAAGACTTTAGAGCTTCGACATGGGTACATTCCACTGAGACAGAATGGTGGGCTCGGATGATAAATTTTGTTCTGGAAGAGTTGGATGAGCCCCTTAGAATTTCTGGCCTGAGAACCTCGATATTGGCTACTCGATACGGGATTTCTGAACTACAATGACCTTTTCGCTATGTTAGAATTCTATAACCCTCATACCGACACCTTTTTTACTTCTGTTGGTGAATTAGGTTTTGTACTCCATGAGATATTTGAGGTCTTAGGCTATCATTTGTAGAATTACCCTATGAAGAGTTTGTTCCTAGGAGTAAAGAGTTAGAAATTTTGAAAAATGGTGTCCCGGCAATCTATGACACTTATCGGGAGTTAACGTGCCATTTCAAAATATGTGCACAGACTACCGGTAAGCGAGCAAGTGGTGTCAAACAAGGACAGTGGGCTGAGTATCTTTTTCAAAACTTGTATCATAAGGATGCATAAGTAACTTGCTTGGCCGCCAATACACAGGAAGAAATTCATGAGCGTATCAACGATGCAACCTCCCACTACACTTGTGAGGCAGAGGAAGATGTTTTCCCGGCATACACTATGTTTGAAAGTTTTTACTATCAGACCGAGATTCCAATTTCCGACATGGCCTTATTTGCTAGTTTTCTCACACTTTGATTAAAACATTATGTAGTACCAACCAGACCCATGGATGCCATTACAGCAAAAGTATTCTATCCAGCTGTTCTTATGGCTTATGGGCGACCTCTGAACCTCATGTCGGTCATGGTATGCTATTTACAGAGTGGCCTTCAAGAGTTGGCCTCTGAATTTATTGTAGTTAAGAAGTTGGAATCAGATGAGAAGACCATTATCCAGAATCCTACCCCTCGGGTGCCGATGCCATATATTTACTTGGTATCTTGGTTCGTGCTACACTGTCCTTCCCTGATGTCAACTTCTGCCTTGAATAATACTTTAGCTCCTATCGTTTAGCAATTAGAGACTGCTCGATGAGTTGGTTGGTACCAAGTTAAGTTCCAAGAGATATTGAGGTGGGACTGTAACTATGTGATAGCTTGTAGTTTTCCCACTTTTGAAGGTGGTGCATATGGGGAAATGCATTGGGATACTACGAGGTGTAATTCATTCACTGCGCTTAGTAGAGGTACTTTCTGGTGGTTTATAAACATACGCCTGTGTTACCTTGTCTTTCAGCAAGGGAAGAAGTGCTTTATTGAACCATATCATCCTTATCGCTTCTCCCAGTAATTCGGCTATGATTAAATTTATGTTGAAAATCCCAATCCGGCACTTGCATATATAGGCAACATGTACGAAGGGGCAAGAGCCTGGTATTACTCAGTGGCAGGCTGCACAGGGGCAACATTTAAATTGTTAAACAAAATGCCCAACGCCTACACTTGTTGAGCTTTTGTGCTTAGTATCAGGCTACTTCACAAATCCCTGAGTACAAAATTTATATCTCTTGCTTGAAAGCTATTCTAAAATGGTATGATGCAAAGAGGAGTTCCAAAAAGTCATGCACCAGAGGAGTTAGCGAGTACTTATAATATGAGGAAGTAATTGCTGAGGGGGAAAAGCAACAAGCACAAGAAGGAGTTCAAGTAGAAGAACATAGGGTGCCTGCAACTCACGAGATGGAACCTTCAAGGGTGGAAACTAATGGAAAGAAGGCCAAGGGGAAATGAGCTCTTGATCCAACTAAAGAGGGTGAATAAGAGAAGCGAGCTCGTCACAAGTTAACACTTGAACCTCCCACTTCCAAACTTATGCAAGATGCCCGTAAAACATGACATGTGGAGGAAGAAGAACGAGAGTTGACTGCTATGGAGCTCTCACATCAGTCTGGGCTTCCTTTAGTTGGCTAGCTCTAAGAGGTCCTACCTCTTCTGTTCATCCACTGGTTAAAGAAGAAGGTGGGGAAGAATCACTAATAGGGGATGCAGAATCTATCCCAACAACGGGCCCTACAACTCCATTTGAAGAGGATAGGCCTCCTACAGGTGAACCTATAGTAGCCGAATCTGAAAAACACGGCGGAAGCCCATCTCCCTCTGCTTCAGCATTAATGCCATCGATGGGGGACACAAGACTCAGCCCTACCACGGGAATCCTATTCAAGCCAACTACCACTATGGACTCACCTGAACATTCGGCAATCGGTGATGAGGAGAAAGTGGATTATGAGAGTTCTCCGGGTGGTGATGAGGTTGATGATGATGTAAGAGATGACAACATCGGCGATGACACTGACGATGACGTCAGTGAATAAGACTCTTTGGATGAATGCGCTGATTTTGATGATATGCCGAGGGTTACTTCAGACAAAGCATCCACTTACATCTGTATCTCTTCTCCAGGTAAGTGTTATTCATTTTAGACTTCCCCAAGAGTTATCTTTTGTATTCTAACAAAATATTTTTTTTCTATGTAGGGTCGCCGACTCTCATGATTGAGGAGGCCACAATTGTAACTTTGCCACCAAAACAGTTACCACTTACACCAACAACTACTCATTCCTTTAACAATTTATCTCACTCCGATGGTGACTGTAAGTGCCCCAACTTCGTCTCAGACGGTAGAACTTATGGCGAACAAATTTTTAAAACCGACCCATTTGAACATTTAATTGCAAAAAACGACTCGTTTTCAAGATATTTGTAAAAACCGACCTGGTTTCAGCCCTGGCGCTGAAACCAGGTCGGTTTTTAAAAAAAAATCTTCCGAAACTTCACGGGAGTTTAACTCCCGTGAAGTTTAGCAGACAAATTATTAGTCTGCTAAACTCTCAACTCCCGTGAACTTCTTGAACTCCCGTTGCTCTTCGCTCTTTCTCCAAATCCGAACAAGAAAAATTAAAAATTAAAAATAATCAAAAAATACACCTCCTCCTCCACCAGCATCTCCCTGTAGCTTCCTCTTCCTCCTCAGATTTAGACATCAAAGCTCTCCTCAACCTCAACTTCAAGAACTCCTCAAAAATTAAAAAGAAGAAGTAGAATCGTGTGAGATTTTGGGGGAATGCTGAGGTTGAAGGGAGCTGAGATTGAGAAAGACGCCATGGCCATGTCGAATTTTGTTAGGGCAAAAGATCCAAATTCATGGCATCTCAAATAAATCAAACAAAATTCAACAAAAAAAACCCCATTGGTAAAATCTGTCTCCCTCCTCTCAAGCTTCCCGTCCCAAAACATCACCTCAGCATCCGCCACCATCATTGCCGCCGCGCGTGCCGCCTTCATCGGAGACGACGCCATTGAGCTCGACGCTCCGCCGGCGCCGCCGCCCATGGCCGATTCCAGTGAGCAGGACACCTGCAGGTTGGGGACGTAGGGGGGTTTCGGCTAGCGACGTTGACCTGGCGGTTGGTGCTGAGGAGATTGGGCTGGCTTTGTAGGACATGCTGATTTTTTATTTTAGGGAGAAGGATGGGAGGAAGAAGTTTACA
>NC_033797.1:140900037-140901905 GCF_001876935.1 Asparagus officinalis
CACACCAATTATCGCTTGATAACTGTTGTTATAAGAGAACTCTATCAGTGGAATATGATCCTCCCAGTTACCTTGGAAGTAAATGACACAAGCCCGCAACATGTCCTCCAACATCTGATTTACTCTCTCCGTTTGACCATCCGTCTGTGGGTAAAATACACTACTGTAAGATGAATATACTGCCAAGTGAAATATTGGATTCTTCCACGAGTGAGGAGTGAATACTGAACCTCGATCCGATACCATCGTGTCTGGGACTCCATGAAGTCAAACTATCTACCAAACAAATATCCTCACATATGCCTCGGCGGTATAAGTAGTCCTTACTGAAATGAAATATGCTGGCTTCATTAGTATATCCATTATCATCCAACCAGAATCATTTTCTTTCTTCGACTTCAGCAACCCTACAATAAGGTTCATAAAAAGGTCCACCCACTTCTATTTAGAAATGAGAAAAGATTGAAGTGTTCCTACCGGTCCTTAATGTTCCACCTTCACTTACTGACCAGTAAGACACTTAGCTATATACTCTGAAATCTTCCTATGCATATCACTCCACCAAACGTGTCCCTTTAGGTCTTTGTACATCTTAATTATTCCTGGATGTACAGAATCACGAATTCATAGTTCTCAATAAACTCAATCCACCGTCGCTGCCTCTGGTTGAGTTCCTTCTGGGAGAAAAGATACTTCAAACTCTGGTGGTCGATGAACAACACAAATTGCACTCCATATAAGTAATGCCCCGTGACTTCAGTACAAATATCACTACTGCTAACACCAAATCATGAGTGGGGTAGTTCTGCTCGTGCACCCCAAATTGTCATGAGGTATATGCTTCTACCCTCTGAGTCTGCATCAAGATGCCTCCTAAACCTACCAATATGATGCATCTGTGTAACCAACGTACGTCCTGTCACTGCTCGAAATAGCCAAAACCGGTACTGTAATCAACTTAGTCTTTAGAGTATCAAAGGCCTTCTGGCACTCTGTGTTCCAAATGAACTGTACACCCTTCTTCGTAAGGCGTTCAAGTGGCACCGAAATCTCCAAAAAGTCTAGGATGAACTTCCTGTAATAACCAGCTAACCCAAGAAGCTTCAAATCTCTATCACCATCTTCGGCGGTTCCAAAACAAGAGTTGCTGTAAACTTAACCGGATTCACTGACATGCCCTCTCTGCTGTTGATGTGGCTGAGAAATCTAACTTCTAAAAACCAAAACCTGTATTTACTGAACTTGGCATATAACTGGTGTTCCTGAGGAGTCTGCAATGGTACTCGTGTTCTGCCTCCGATCTCAAAAAACCCGGTTCATCATATTCATGAATACCACGGGTGCATTAGTCAACCTGAATGGCCTGACTAAAACCTCTAAAGATTCACATCGAATTAGGAAAAACGGCTTTGGGAAAATCCATCTCCCGAACCCGCAACTATGATAACCAGAACGAAGATCAAAATTCGAGAAATACTACGCTCTCTACAACTAGCCGGACAAATCATCAATCCTAGGTAATGAGTACCTATTCCGGATAGTGACCTTGTTCGGCTCTCTATAATCAATGCACAATCTCATATTACTGTCCTTCCTCTTCACGAAGAGGACCGATACGCCCCACAGAGAATAACTCCTACAAATAAACCCTGAGCTAATAACTCGTCCAACTGGGTCTGAAGCTCCCTCATCTCAGCTGGTGCCATACGATAGAGTGCACGGGATATCGGGACTGTGCCCGGCTACAACTTAATACACAACTCGACCTCTCACATAGGAGGTAACCCAGGTATATCCTAAAAGACATCCTGATACTCTGAGACAACTCTAGTCTCCAATAAATCAATACTCAGATCCCGTCACAGCAC
>NC_033797.1:140902905-140938860 GCF_001876935.1 Asparagus officinalis
CGTAACCCTAGGTCAACGTCGGTCAACGCGTTGCGACAAAAAGCCAACACACGGGGATCCGAAACCCTTGTTTGCGGAAAAAGTCGATGTATTCATTGCTGCATTCATTACAACTTTGATCGTTACAATGAAACAAAAAGATAGTCTTTTTATTAGCAACTCTTTTCAAACAAACGCAAGATCTGTTTGTCATCTCTTGCTTGCGTGGGTCTTTTGCCTGTGACGGGGATGTTGATATCCGTGGACCACCGGGGCACTCAGATCTGGTCCGGATAAATCGGACAGAGTTTCGTTGATCCGCGTGAGATCTAGAAACTTTCTGATCCGGATAAATCGGACAGAGCTTCGTCTATCCGCGAAGGGATATAGAAGCTGAGCTTCGTCGATCCGCGTGAGATCTAGAAGCTATAAGCGTATACCTCGGCTAAAACGAGGTAATAGTGTAGGCATCGAAAATTTCCTATAGGTCTCCACGAACGGTGTTTTCGGTGAAAGTCGCTGTTTTCATTGCTTTCGAAATCTGTTACAACTTCAAACGTTACAACAAGAATCGATAAAAAAAGGTCGGTCTTTTTTATAAGACCTCCTTGTGCAACAAAACAAAAATTACAACTTTTCGAAAATAAACACGAGATCCCGTTTTGGTGCGGTCTCGCTTGCGTGGGTCTTTGGCCTGTGACGGGGATGTTGATATCCGTGGACCACCGGGGCAATCAGATCCGGTCCGGATAAATCGGACAGAGTTTCGTCGATCCGCGTGAGATCTAGAAACTTCCGGTCCAGAAATATCGGACAGAGCTTCGTCGATCCGCGTGAGATCTAGAAGCTATAAGCGTATACCTCGGCTAAAACGAGGTAATAGCTCTTCTTAGTATCAACGCTAAAGGCCGATACTAAGGAAAGAGGGGGGAAAAGGGTGATGAAAGCTGATGCCGACCTCTCTTCCTTGGTTGAAGCGCTCGATGACTCTTTGTTGCAGCAGGGCTTCGCCAAGGCTCTCCAAAAATCCTCCTTTTGAAAGCAAGGCCCAAGGGGGCTATTTAACATACGCAACGGAGCGTCTCAGGCTGAGTTGGGACACCCGGGGTGTCTCGGGAAAGTCGAAACACCCCAGGGGTGTCTAGGAAAAGCCTAGACACCCCAGGGGTGTCTCGGCCATGGCCGAGACACCCCTGGGGTGTCTAGGCTTTTCCTAGACACCCCGGGGTATTTTGACTGGCCGGGACTCCGTTTTAGGTGTATTTTGTTTGTTTCCCTGTAGATTCTTCTTCCGGACTTGGATTTGAGTGATTCCGGGTGCGTTGGATGCGTGACGAAGAGTTCGATCCGCTCTGGTGATTGGATTATCTGTAGAGTGGCCGAGGCATGAAGGGCGTTGTCCTATTCGTGAACAGTGCCGGGTTCCCGTTTGGTCCGGGTCTTGGTTGTTCCGAAACCCTCAATTGGACTCCTGTGGATCGGATAGTGATGTTCATTGTCGCTCGTTAACACTGAACCGTTTGTGGAGACCTATAGGCAATTTTCGATGCCTACAGATACCCCCTCCAAAGTGTTCCGGACTCGTTTCTTTTATAGAAGAGGCCGGAATACTTTGGATGTGATTGGTCTAGCCTTCAGTCGGCGTCAGGACCTGTAGTTTAGCTTCAACTCTTGGCTCCTTCGATTTTTGGTCTATTCGATGCTTTGACGAATAACCGACGTTCTTCCGGCGCTGCGTTTATCGCTTGGCCGTCGTCGGAGTCTCAAGTTTGCAGCTGATGAATTGAGTTTGGCTCGTGTCATTGAGTTGACTTTGAACTACCTCCGCCATATTGTGCTGGCTTAGGGTTTCGGATCATCGTGTGTTTGACTTTTTGTCACAACTCGTTGACTGGCGTTGACCTAGGGTTACGCGTTGACCGACGTCGACCCTCAGGGTTTTGAATCGTCGAACGTTGATTGGTGTGGATTTTCATCCTCGCACGTTGACTTTTGTTGCAACGCGTTGACTGGTGTTGACCTAGGGTTACGCGTTGACCGGCATTGACCATTAGGGTTTTGAATCGTCGAACGTTGATTGGTGTGGATTTTCATCCTCGAACGTTGACTTTTGTTGCAACGCGTTGACTGGCGTTGACCTAGGGTTACGCGTTGACCGGCGTTGACCCTTAGGGTTTTGAATCGTCGAACGTTGATTGGTGTGGATTTTCATCCTCGAACGTTGACTTTTGTCGCAACGCGTTGACTGGCGTTGACCTAGGGTTACGCGTTGACCGGCGTTGACCCTTAGGGTTTTGAATCGTCGAACGTTGATTGGTGTGGCGTGTGTTGACTTTTTGTCGCAACGCGTTGACCGGCGTTGACCTAGGGTTATGCGTTGACCGGCGTTGACCCTTAGGGTTTTGAATCGTCATACGTTGACTTTTGTCGCAACGCGTTGACTGGCGTTGACCTAGGGTTACACGTTGACCGGCGTGGACCCTTAGGATTTTGAATCGTCGCACGTTGATTGGTGTGGATTTTCATCCTCGAACGTTGACTTTTGATGCAACGCATTGACTGGCGTTGACCTAGGGTTACGCGTTGACCGGCGTTGACCCTTAGGGTTTTGAATCGTCGAACGCTGATTGGTGTGGATTTTCCTCCTCGCACGTTGACTTTTGTTGCAACGCGTTGACTGGCGTTGACCTAGGACTACGCGCTGACCGGCGTTGACCCTTAGGGTTTTGAATCGTCGAACGTTGATTGGTGTGGATTTTCATCCTCGAACGTTGACTTTTGTCGCAACGCGTTGACTGGCGTTGACCTAGGGTTACGCGTTGACCGGCGTTGACCCTTAGGGTTTTGAATCGTCGAACGTTGATTGGTGTGGATTTTCATCCTCGAACGTTGACTTTTGTCGCAACGCGTTGACTGGCGTTGACCTAGGGTTACGCGTTGACCGGCGTTGACCCTTAGGGTTTTGTGCATCGAATGTTGATTGGCGTTGATTTTCATCAAAACATCCAATAATCGACGAAAACGGGCGTATCCGGGTCCAAAACAGGCATATGGGACGAAACGGGACTCAAAACACCCGGGGGTGTCTCGCCCTTGGCCGAGACACCTTGGGGTGTCTCGGCCAAGGCCGAGACCCCCTAGGGTGTCTCGGTTTTAGGGCCGAGACACCCCCCCCCTCTTGCTTTTTTTTCTTTTGTCTTTTTCCCTTTTTTGCTTGTTTCTCTTTTCCTTGTTTTGGTCTTCTTACTTCTTTTGTTTTCCCCCTTCTTTTCAAAATTCAAAAGAAAAAAACTCCCTCTCTTTGGCTCAAAACCGACCCCCCCCTCCATTTTCGGTTTTTGGGTGCTCTTCTTCCCCAAGAGTTTTTCTCCATTGAAGAACCCATCAATCCTTAAGCAAGCTTGGATTTTAGCGGATACCCATTGGCCGAAAGCTTGCGTTCCCCAAATAGGGTTCCCTCCTCCATCTTCAAACTCAAAGAAACTCTCCTTTGATTTGGTAAGCTTCCTTTCACAATCCTCTTGTTTTCTTGTAAAGATTGCATCTTTAGGCTTGTAGTAGGCTAGGGGTTGTGTATACACCATACTTTGGGGTTCTTTGTGCAAAAGAGGTGAAATGGCCGAATTTTGGGGGGCTTATTTGCAAAAGGGGACTGAAATTTCGTGGGGGTTTATTTGCAAAAGTGGAACTGAAATTTCGGGTATTGGGTTTATGTCCACTTGATGAAGGGATGTGGGGGTGCTTTATGCAATAGGATCAAGGAGTTGTTTGAGGGGTTTATTTGCAAAACAGCCCCTAAACGTTTTGGAGGGGCTTATTTGCAAAAAGGGCTGTGAAATTGAGGCTGAAATCCAAGGGGTCTAAACCCCAAGCCCCTGATCAAATTTTGATAAATGCATGTGGAGACCAAATGCAAAATTTGTAGAGGGGCTTTTATGCAAGATTGGCTAAATTCTGCAAAAAGGGCTTATTTGCAAAATTTAACCAAAATGGTGGGGTACCGGGGGTGCTAAATGATCGGATATGACGATCATGACCCGAACCGGGTGTGTCCTTGACCTGAATTTTGGCCTTGAACACGGAGGGTATTTTGGGTATTTCACCAAAATTCACCGCGAAAATGACAATCATTGTTTCGCATGCACGAAATTTGTAGGTTTAACTAGACTTCAATTATGAAATCCTATTTATGTATAGGATTTTAATTAAAGTTCTCAATTTCCCTTTTAAATTTCGTGTATTCATATTTTAGATTGTACCTGACTTGTTGCTTTTCGTTGCAGATTGGCAATGTCTCCGCGTCGATCTCGACCCCGTAGGAGTCGTTCTCATTCTCAGCATAGTGAGGAAGAGGTTCCCGCGACATCTTCCCCCGCGGCCTCATTCTTCGGGGGTGAGAATTTATGCCGATTTTTCTTTTTTGCATCCCTGATTGACCTCTTTGCGGGTCATGAAGGAAGAACCGATACCTCTCTCGCGGAGGGTAAGGTTTCAGACTTGTTTTGCTTAGCCAATTCAAGTCTTCGGTATATTGGGGCGATTTTGTGTCGTCCTACGCCTTATAGGTCGGTGTATGTCACCACGTTATTCACGTGATGATGCATACCGTTCTTCCGGTGTAGGACGCTCAAAATCGTCTCTCCAATTATTCCGTGAATGAGTCTATCATTCTTCTTATGAATTTTCTGACTCCACCCTTGTGCGTTATTGCAGTGGAATTCCCCTCGGGTAGTCTTCCTCCTCACGCCAACACCGGTTGTAGTCGGGGGGTCTTCTCTTCGGCTTCCCTTAGACAGGCTGTTAGCCCACTTCCTCGATTCGATAGAGGTCGCTCAGATGAATCTTGTCGCTTAGTACGGGAAGGAGGGCGCCACTGCTTGCGCCAGCTTATCACAGACGCCACCTTTACCGCTGATTCTACTTCCACTCAGGCTTTACAGAAGCCGAGCTTCTTGTTCGGGGATCATGTTGAGGACCCCGCTATATTGACTCTTGAAGAGGAGCACTGGCTGACTTTTGATGGTGGAGCTTGTTTGTACATCCCTTCGATTCCACGCCAATATTCCTTCAGTCACTTGAAGGGGCAGGCCGTGGACAGGCAGATGTCTTGGCCTCTTACTGAAGATGCTGAGCGGGTTCAGTGCGGATACGTCACTCACCACAAGACCCCCGGCTCTAACGGGTATCCTGACGTTCGTGGTCTTCGACCCGGGATTATGGGTCTTGACACTGCACCCCCAGGCGAGGTGTCAGCAGCTGCCTCTACTGTGAGTAATCGTCTAGCTCTTTTGGGGAGACGGTTATCTTCAATAGAGTTCAGATGCTATGGCTGGGCTTCCTCACTAGCCAAAGGGTGGTGGGCTCGCATGACTGATTTCGTCTTGGCGCGCTGGGAGAGGGATCTGAAGAGCAGTGGGTTGTACGCGCCCATACGAGCTACTATGTACGGAATCCCAGTCAGCTGTCGCCATTTCTTGGCTTTGCTGGAGACCTACATGCCTGACAGCAACACTTTTCTGACCAGTGGTGGTGAGCTAGGGCTAGCTTTGCATGAGATGCATTATGTTTCGGGTCTTCCGATGGGAGATTGTCCGTATCAGGAGTATTTCCCCTCGAACCAACAGCTGGAGTGTATGAAGAAAGATACTCCCGACATGTATGACACTCTCTGGGATCTTACCTGTCATTATCACACCTCCTTGGTTCAGACTTCTCCTCAAGCGAAGAGGAAGAGGCAGGTCAGTTTGAAACAGTTTGCCTGCTATTTGTTCCAGAACTTGGAGGGTAACTCCGACGAGTCCGTTCATGAGTTAGATATATTGCCCCCTTCTGCGGTTAATGAGTTGCTGGAGAAGACTGAGGCTCAATCTTACACTATTGCCAGTGCTGAGGGAACTTTTCCCGCGGGGACCAAGTTTCGCTCTTTTCTCCGCCGTGCACAGAAGTCCATTGGGCCCCGGACTCTATTAGCAGGCTATCTCGCCCTCTGGTTGAAGAAGTGTGTCGTCCCGCATCAGTCTTCAGACGCTCTACCCATCGAGGTGCTCTTCCCTGCAGTTCAGCTAGCCTACGGGAGAGAGCTTTCCCTGCTCCCAGCAATGGTTGCTAGCATCCATTGCGGGCTCAGGGGTCTGGTCAGTAGTTTCACACATATGGGCTCTGCACCATCAGCTGAGCTTGTTTGTCCGAAGGTTGAGCTCCCTTATGCATATCTGATGGCGTGGTTCGTTCTTCACCGTCCTGACTTGATGTCAGCGCCCAGTGTTGTTGACATCCCCGTCCCCTTCATACAGCTGTTGGAGAAGAGCAGATGGCTCGGGAACAAGTTTAGTGATGTGCAGCAAGAGCTTCGAGTCCGCAAGAGTTGGGAATTCTTTAAGTGTTTCCCTCATTTTTCAGGTCGCTATGGCGACGCGCTGGTTGATGAGGAGAAACCCAGAAGCGATCGGACTATTCTCGATGCTGGTTGTTTCCGGTGGCTAGTGAACATCCGTGTTGGATATCTTGTCCTCCGGGTGAAGAACCAGTGCTACATAGAGCCTTATCTCCCTTGCCGCTTTGCTCGCCAGTTCGGTTACGACCAACTGTATGTTGGGAATCCGAGCCGTAGCCTTCAGGTTGAGGGAGGATTGATTGATGGCGTACGAGCGTGGCTATGGACGATGGTGGGATGTACTGGAGCTCGCTTTGCTCTTCCTTCGTATAGGCGTAAGCCACTGATCACTTTCCTCAGCTGCAAGTGGTTGCTTTCTGCCTATGAGTCCATCAGCGTGAAGAGCCTCTCAGAGTTGCAGTCCGAGTATGCAGTCCGGGCTGCTATGGTGGCGATTCGCAAGGCTGAGCTTGCTCGGAAGCGGAAAAAAGGGCATGCCAAATCTCTTCTCACAGACGAAGAAGAGCTCCTCCCTACGGATGATGATGATGAGACCTCCGAGGAAGAGTGTGTGGATGCAGATACCGGCAGAGGGGATCTCGATACCGGTTTGTCCTGTCTCTTTTAATTTTCCTTTTCCATAAATGACAGCTCTTTTTCATTGAAATGGCTATTGTCATTTTAGGTAGGACAGCCGGTGATCATGAGCCCTCAGCTCCTACACACGTTGAAACGTGTGATAGGCCTGCGCATGTTCAACCCGTTGGCCCTCGGAGGGTGGGTGCTCCGAAGAGGAAGAAGACCGCCCATAAGCCCCATGACGGTCAGCGTCCCTATGGAGTGGACTTAGGGAGCACCGCTGATGGAGGGGGAGGTAACATTCAATTGCTCTTGCTTCAAGGTTGTTTACCTTTTGGGGATTTGTGACCATGTTTTGTGCTCCAGGTTTCTTCGAAGAGGGCGAACTTCCACCGGGTTCGGCGTCCCCTGGTGTTGACAATATGGATTGCTTTGTGCAACAAATGTGCGACGCTTTTCACGATGGGTCTTTGGGCATCGACCTTAACATCGATCTTGAGCAGATAAATAATGTTGAGCCCACAATCCCTTATTCAGGTATATCCGCATCCAATGTCATTTTCCTTATGTAAGGTGAAGGAAGATTTCTCGTTTGAGCTTTCCTCATCCTTCAACATTTGGGTTACCCTGCAGATGTTGCGATGGAGGGGCCAAGCTTCTCGAAGCCGGATGCCGGCTTATTAGCTGACATGCTGGCTGAGCAGACTTCCAGAGGGACCGAGAGACCATTCTTCGGGAACGATTCATCTACCGGTATATATCTGATTTTCTCCCTCTTGCCCGATATTTCATATGACTAATGAATGATTGATTATCGCAGCGTCTACCATTGGAGTTAGCCCGGTATCTATCCCTGGCATATCCAGTTTGCCTCAGAGCGACGGGCTTGCAGGTATGTATACGATTCAGGGATATTGTACTTTCCTATGTTTATCTGTCTTTTGACTAATGAGTGCAATCATAGGACCAGCCGCTAGGACTGATTCTCATATGACTCCTGACATCCCTCAAATGCCCGCGGATAATGGATCTACAGGTATGCAGATCCCAATTCTTCTTATTCGTCTAAATTTTCATTTTGACTAATAAGAGAGTGTCATCATAGGACCAGCAGCTTGGGCCGATACTCTTATGACTCTTGGCATTCCGGCTGCATCTGAGGACATGGGGATTGCAGGTATGTATACGACCTCCTTATCCCGATTCTCCTTACTTGTCCAAATTTCCATTTGGTTAACATAGGAATGTCACTGTAGGACCAGGCGTTCAGCCTGATACTGCTACAGTCCCCGGGGTTGAAAGTCCTCATAGCAGTGGTGCCTCCCCGTCTCTGCCGAGTGGTGCGAGCAATCTGTCTGCAGGGGCTGACGTACCCTCTTCTGCTGCTGTCCCGGAGCCTGTCGGCTCTCAACCCGATGGGACATCCGTTGGCGTCGGTATGTTCGGAACCTGCCTTTTGACTTTCCTTTCCATATTCGATAGTTCACTGAGCTTCCAAGTTGTTGCTTGTAGGATCTCGATCTTCTTTGCACGAGCGTGTCCGTAGCCTTTTGGCCGATACTGATCCTGACGGAGAGGCTTTCCGTACGGACCTCAGCTTCTTCACCGCCTGGTATAATGGCTTGATCGAGAAGCTTCTCCACCGAGGAGGCGGCTTCGATCAGTTCCGGCGTTCCTTCTCTCGCCACATGACGATGATGAGGGAAGAAGGATACCCGGAACTGGCTGATTCCTTCACTGCTGATTTCGCTGCCCTGGAGTCAGAGATACGAGAGTTGAAGGAACTGGAGGTTACCGGGGCTTCTTCTTTCGTATCCTCTGAGTTAGAGCATAGGATGGAGCAGTGGCGTGAACTGAGATCTTCCGTCGGGCGTGAGCTTCAGTCACGCGAGAGCTCCCTTGCGCATCTAATGGCTAACATGGCGAGGATGGATAGGGAGAAAGCTGAGTTACTCCGTTCCTTGGACTCGAATCGCGAGGAAGCGACTAGGTTGAAGGAGGCCTTGAAGCGTGCCGAGGAATCCGCCGTTCTTATCGCAGATGACTTGATCGGACTAGAGCGTTCCCGTGACCAGGTACTCGAGGAGTTCGGATCCACTCAGGAGGGATTGATGAAGTTGAAGAGTGAAGCTGCGGAGATCTTGAGCTGTTCTGAGGAATCTGCCCGAGCAGATCTGCAGGCGGGACTTGAGCAGAGTTATGCAGATAGACTTTTTAGCTTAAAGTCTCATATTCTTAGCCGTCAGTTGCCTTCGGGCTAATGAGCTCTTTGTTGTATGCTTTTGACTTGACCTATTAATAGAAACTCCACATTTGCTTCTTTCTTGTGATTTGTCTGCATTTCTTCTGAATGACAGATTTTATGGGATTTTTGGCAAACCCCCAGCCATCAACGGGTTTGATATGCCTTTACCGATCACCGTTTGAATCGGGCTAGCATGTGGATTGTCTAGATCCGTCCCACATGTAACGTTGTGCTAAGAAAATTGCTTTTCTTAGATTTGATGCTATGACTTTGAATACATAGACTTCGTCTTTCTTACGGGAATAGACTACCCGGCAACGCGTGTTAGGCATTGACTTTGGGGTTTTTGGCAAACCCCCAGCCTTCAACGGGTTTGATATGCCTTTACCGATTACCGTTTGAATCGGGCTAGCATGCGGATTGTCGAAATCCGTTCCGCATGTAACGTTGTGCTAAAGGAATGAACTCCCTTAGACTTAATGCTACGACTTTGAATACGTAGACTTTGCCCTTGTTACGGGAATAGGCTACCCGGCAACACGTGTTAGGTGTTGACTTATCCCTACTTAGGATTCGGGATAAAATTCCCCATGCACCAAGTGCGCGGATTGGAAGTTGAAAGTTGTGTCAAAATAGGAGAGGAAGAATTTTATATTCTATCTCCCGATGCTGAAGAGGAAGAATTTTATATTCTATCTACAGCTGGAAAGGAAACTCGAGGTGGGATATCCACCCCCAGAATCCGGAAGGATGAACTGGGAGCGGGATCTCCACTCCGAGCATCCGGAATGATGAACTGGGAGTGGGATCTCCACTCCGAGCATCGGAAAGGTCCGAGGAGAGGAAGAATTTTATATTCTATCTCCCGGTGCTAAAGAGGAAGAATTTTATATTCTATCTTCAGCTGGAAAAGAAACTCGAGGTGGGATTCTCCACCCCCAGTATCTGGAAGGATGAACTGGGAATGGGATCTCCACTCCGAGCACCCGGAATGATGAACTGGGAGTGGGGTCGCCACTCCGAGCATCGGAAAGGTCCGAGGAGAGGAAGAATTTTATATTCTATCTCCCGGTGCTAAAGAGGAAGAATTTTATATTCTATCTTCAGCTGGAAAAGAAACTCGAGGTGGGATTCTCCACCCCCAGTATCTGGAAGGATGAACTGGGAGTGGGATCTCCACTCCGAGCATCGGAAAGGTCCGAGGAGAGGAAGAATTTTATATTCTATCTCCCGGTGCTAAAGAGGAAGAATTTTATATTCTATCTTCAGCTGGAAAAGAAACTCGAGGTGGGATTCTCCACCCCCAGTATCTGGAAGGATGAACTGGGAATGGGATCTCCACTCCGAGCACCCGGAATGATGAACTGGGAGTGGGGTCGCCACTCCGAGCATCGGAAAGGTCCGAGGAGAGGAAGAATTTTATATTCTATCTCCCGGTGCTAAAGAGGAAGAATTTTATATTCTATCTTCAGCTGGAAAAGAAACTCGAGGTGGGATTCTCCACCCCCAGTATCTGGAAGGATGAACTGGGAATGGGATCTCCACTCCGAGCACCCGGAATGATGAACTGGGAGTGGGGTCGCCACTCCGAGCATCGGAAAGGTCCGAGGAGAGGAAGAATTTTATATTCTATCTCCCGGTGCTAAAGAGGAAGAATTTTATATTCTATCTTCAGCTGGAAAAGAAACTCGAGGTGGGATTCTCCACCCCCAGTATCTGGAAGGATGAACTGGGAATGGGATCTCCACTCCGAGCACCCGGAATGATGAACTGGGAGTGGGGTCGCCACTCCGAGCATCGGAAAGGTCCGAGGAGAGGAAGAATTTTATATTCTATCTCCCGGTGCTAAAGAGGAAGAATTTTATATTCTATCTTCAGCTGGAAAAGAAACTCGAGGTGGGATTCTCCACCCCCAGTATCTGGAAGGATGAACTGGGAATGGGATCTCCACTCCGAGCACCCGGAATGATGAACTGGGAGTGGGGTCGCCACTCCGAGCATCGGAAAGGTCCGAGGAGAGGAAGAATTTTATATTCTATCTCCCGGTGCTAAAGAGGAAGAATTTTATATTCTATCTTCAGCTGGAAAAGAAACTCGAGGTGGGATTCTCCACCCCCAGTATCTGGAAGGATGAACTGGGAATGGGATCTCCACTCCGAGCACCCGGAATGATGAACTGGGAGTGGGGTCGCCACTCCGAGCATCGGAAAGGTCCGAGGAGAGGAAGAATTTTATATTCTATCTCCCGGTGCTAAAGAGGAAGAATTTTATATTCTATCTTCAGCTGGAAAAGAAACTCGAGGTGGGATTCTCCACCCCCAGTATCTGGAAGGATGAACTGGGAATGGGATCTCCACTCCGAGCACCCGGAATGATGAACTGGGAGTGGGGTCGCCACTCCGAGCATCGGAAAGGTCCGAGGAGAGGAAGAATTTTATATTCTATCTCCCGGTGCTAAAGAGGAAGAATTTTATATTCTATCTTCAGCTGGAAAAGAAACTCGAGGTGGGATTCTCCACCCCCAGTATCTGGAAGGATGAACTGGGAATGGGATCTCCACTCCGAGCACCCGGAATGATGAACTGGGAGTGGGGTCGCCACTCCGAGCATCGGAAAGGTCCGAGGAGAGGAAGAATTTTATATTCTATCTCCCGGTGCTAAAGAGGAAGAATTTTATATTCTATCTTCAGCTGGAAAAGAAACTCGAGGTGGGATTCTCCACCCCCAGTATCACTAAGATGGTGCCTTTGAAGTGTCATTTATTGCTTATAGACTAAGAGTTACTTTTTATTTTTTTTAGGGAAAATAGTGTCAAAGTCCCAAAAGTAAAACTTTTATGTGCTGCAGCCCCTCTATTTTTTCCCATGTGATTTAGCCCCAAGAAATATCACATCATGTGATGTAGCCTTTTTTCATGTAATTATCATGCCACTAAGATGGTGCCTTTGAAGTGTCATTTATTGCTTATAGACTAAGAGTTACTTTTTATTTTTTTTAGGGAAAATAGTGTCAAAGTCCCAAAAGTAAAACTTTTATGTGCTGCAGCCCCTCTATTTTTTCCCATGTGATTTAGCCCCAAGAAATATCACATCATGTGATGTAGCCTTTTTTCATGTAATTATCATGCCAACTAAGCACAAAGAGAGAGAAACAAACATAAAAGCCCAAAATACCCTCATTTCCTCCTCTCTCTTCGTTCTCTCCAGATCTATCATGTTAGGTCCAGCTTGATTCATGTTAAGTCTAATCTAATTCCTTTTAAATCTAATTTAAATCATGTTAAGTTTAATCCAACTTGTTTTAGGTCTAAAAATAAGCTAAATTAGAGATAACATGAATCATGTTAAGTCTAATTTAACATATTTCAAGTCTAATTTTATGTTAAGTCTAATTTGATTCATATATTATATCCAGTTTGATTCATGTGAAGTCTAAATTAAATCATATTATGTCTAATTCAACTTATTTTAAGTCTAAAAATAAGTTGAATTAGACTTAACATGAATCATGTTAAGTCTATTTCAACTTATTAAGTCTAATTTCATGTTAAGTCCAATTTACTTCATGTTAAGACCAATTTGATTCATATTAAATCTAATTTAATTTCTTTTAAGTCTAATTTTAATCCAGTTTAGTGTTAAGTCCAGTTTAGTTCATGTTAAGTCCAGTTTGATTCGTGTTAAATCTTGTTTGGTTCGTGTTAAGTCTAGTTTGGTTCGTGTTAAATCCGGTTTAAATCATTTTAAATCTAATTTAAATCATTTTAAGTCTAATTTAAATCTTGTTAAGTCTAATTTAAATTATTTTAATTCTAATTTAAATTGGACTTAACATGAAATTAGGCTTAAAATAAAATAAAATAGACTTAACATGGATTATATGTTAAGTTCAATTCGGTTCATGTTAAGTCCAATTTAAATCATGTTAAATCCAATTTGGTTCTGTATGTTGGAAAAAATTGCAATAAAGAGAATGAAAGAAACTTGACTTGTATTCCTTCGATCCTGGTTACAATTTGATTACAAAAGAGAGGAGAACGAATTTGATTTCCTTCGATCCTGGTTACAATTTGATTACAAAAGAGAGGAGAACGAATTTGATTCTCCCCTTTGTTTAATTCTGGGTTCTTCACGGTAGCGATGGAGTGCCTCCTTCGAATGCTTACGTCGAATTTGCTCTCCGTTGACGATCCGAATATCTTGATTCATTGGAACGATGTCTTCTCCTCACGATTTGACGTTGTGGAGAACTTGCGTGGTAAGTTTTAGAACTTTGAATGAGTTGATAACTCTGAACGAGTTTGAACTCTTGAAAAAGAGTTGATTTGAACAGAGAATCGGTTCTCAAGCCAAGGCCGAAGGCTTCAAGGAATGCTCCAAAGGATGAATGCTGATCTCTCAATCTATGATGCTCCAAGATCTCCCCCTTTGCTGCCAAGAAGTTCCAACAGACCGCTGCCAACTCTCAGATCCAAAAATGCCAGCCTTCAACTCAGTTGAGTTTACTTGCTTTTTATAGGGGATTAAGGGGGTGTAACCGCCCCTTAAATCACTCCTAAGTGGGGTGTAACCGCCCACAAATCATGGGAACCAGTTTTGGAACCGTTCAGCTCGTGCTTTGAACGAGTCAAACGCCCACGTTGGCGTTCAGGACCCTAACTCCGCGTTTTAGACTGGAGACGCGGAGTTGGGTACCCGCTGGGCATTAAAAAATACGGGTCCGACCCCAGTATTTTAATGTTGTAACGCGGGTCCGACTCCAGCGTTTTGATGTTGTAACACGGGTTCGACCCTCGCGTTTTGATGTTGTAACGTGGGTTCGACCCTCGCGTTTTACTGTTGACACACGGGGAGGACCTCCGCGTTTTGGTGTTGATACACGGGGAGGACCTCCGCGTTTTGGTCTTAGAGCGCGGTGATGAGTTCCGCGTCTTGCTTTGGAGAGATTATCACCAAGTAATCTCTTTTGTCATAGCGTTGCAAAGATCATTGTCTTGTAATCTTCGTCTTGGCTCATTGAGAATATGAGAGTCGTCAGATTGTAACTCCCGATGTTGATTGTGAATGCTGTTGAACTAGAGCTCTCATCGGTTGTCATGAAGGTCGTCAGATTATAACCTTCACCGATCTACGTGAAAGTCTTCAAATTGTAGCCTTCTGGAAGTCGTTAGATTGTAACTTCCATCATCGGTATTTGATGGGGATAAGCTATCTATTGTGATTTTTAGACAGCCTACAGGTTCATATTAAGTCCAATTTGGTTTATATTAAGTCCAATTTAAATCATGTTAAGTCAAATTCAACTTATTTTAAGTCTAATTTCATATTAAATCCAATTTAGTTAATGTTAAGTCTAATTTTTTTTTTAAGTCTAATTTAAATAATGTTATATCTAATTCAATCCTTTTTAAGTTAAAAAACAAGTTGAATTAGACTTAACATGAATCATGTTAAGTCTAATTCATCTTGTCTTAAGTCTAATTTCATATTAAGTCCAATTTGATTCATGTTAAGTCCAATTTGGTTCATGTTAAGTCCAATTCGGTTAATATTAAGCCTAATTTAATTCCTTTTAAGTCTAATTTATATCATGTTGCGTCTATTGAACTTATTTTAAGTCTAAAAATAAGTTAATTAGACTTAACATGAATCATGTTAAGTCTATTTTAACTTATTTTAAGTCTAATTTTAATCATGTTAAATTCCTTTTAAGTCTAATTTAAATCATGTTTAAGTCTAATTTAAAATTTTAAGTCTAATTTCATATTAAGTCCAATTAAATTAGACTTAAAACAAGTTAAATTAGACATAAAATAATTTAAATTGGATTTAAAAGTAATTAAATTAGACTTAACATGAATTAAATTGGACTTAACATGAAATTAGACTTAAACAAGTTGAATTAGACTTAGCATGAATTAAATTAGACTTGAAACAAGTTGAATTAGACATAACATGATTTAAATTAGACTTAAAAGGAATTAAATTAGACTTAACACGAATTAAATAGAACTTAACATGAAATTAGACTTTCATGTTAAGTCTAATTCAACTTACTTTTAGACTTAACATGAAAGAATAGATGAGATAAGGGTATTTTGGGGTTTTTTATATTTTAGTCTCTCTTTATGCTTAGTTGGTAAGTAATAATTGCTAAAGAAGAGCTGCAGAACATAGATCTCCAATTTAAGGGCTAAAACACATGGGAAAAAGTCAAATGGGCTACAACAAAAAGTCAAATGAGCTACAGCACATGAAGTTTTTGCTTTTGGGACATTAACACAATTTTTCCTTTTTTTTAACTCCCGTACCCTCAAATAAACTAACTAAATTTACCAAAAGACAGTATTTGCCAAAGTTCCACGAACAATAGAAGAATGAAAAAGGCAGTATCTGCCAAAGTTTCACAAATAGTAGAAGAGTAAAAAAGATTAACCTGTGGATTTATATGCAACAATGAATATGTGATAGTAACTACAAAACAATAATACCATATCGGTCTATGTGCATTTAAGCCATAACAATATTCTGAGTGCATTAATATTGATTATACAATTTGAGTAATCATCTTATTAGAACCTCTCGCACGGTGCGGGAGGTTCTGAGCCACATGAGGTAACAAACAAAGGGGCAGTGAGATAATTTCACTGCCCCCATATGGCTCTTAGAACCCTGCACTGTGTTGGGTTATGATAGGATGATTACTCATAAAATTGAGAATTGACTATGAGACACATGTTAACAAGTTTTTTACATAGATTCACCCTACGAGATTTTTTTCTTCATTATTCCATGCAATTAAAGTTAATTTTAGTTAAAGCATCTTGATGTCCATCACTTTTCACCAATCAATAAAAATCTTTTCACACCCATGAAGAATGTAAGGTCACCCGCAATGCAAGGTGGGCATAAACCTTTAGATGCTCCTAGGATTTTTCATTCTTACTACAGAAAAACTAAAACTAGTGGTCCTTTGGAAAATTGACAAGACATCATCCAAACATGAAAAAAGATCTTCAAAAAATTGAAAAATGGAAAAAATGCCAAAAGTACTAAGAAAAAGAAAACTATCTCGAAAATTTTCATCTTGGTTAGGCAGTAGCCTCACAAAAATATATAAAGGGGATTTCCTAATAATCATCGTAAATCTTACTGATTCGAATCACTGCTTATATATTTTCAGTAAATTATAGTAATTTATCTTAAATAAAAAGTGAATTGAATATAGTTCTTATAGGTACCATGGAAGTGATATTCAAAATGAAACATAATTATCCTAACAATCAAGGGCTATTTATGATTGAAAACGAAAACTTAACTTCTACTTTTCATAAAAATACTTAGGGCTTGCTACATAGAATAGAAAATCAATCAAACTATTGCGAAGTCAACCCTCCATTTTGACTCATACTCTTCTGAGGTAGAACTAAGGGAAAAGAGTCTTTTAGAGGGTGCTATGTAAAGAATGGTTTAAGATGAGAAAGGAAGAAGAATATTGAGGTAGAACACACTATGAATATATTTATGGAGAAACAAGACTGTCAAAAGCTCAACACGGGCCCAACTAAAGAAAATAATTTGCAACAAGTATGACTCATGTCTCTTAACCCGTACATCAAAATTGGGGAATTATATATATATAAATCGCGTATATTTTTTAGACAGAGTTAACCAAACCCACCGTTGTTCGGTTTGTTGTCGTTTGTTTCGTGAAATTCCCTCCGGATTGAGAGATATTAGAGTTTTTGTTATTTTTTTTACTATTTTAGATAATGTTTTAAGAGTCTGTTTTGATGAGGAAGTAAATCTGATTTAATTCCAAATTTGACCGATTTACTTCCCTAATCACATGGTATCTTTTAGTGAGAGTTCTACTATATTTATTTTTAGTAAAGTTCGGGTCATAGTAGGAGTCTTGTTTATTTTCTATTTAAGCAGAGTATTATAAGCCCTAGAGTTATAATTTTTCTATCAATAAAATTCATCTCTAATAATTTCTCCGTGGATTCAAAGTTCTTCATGAATTCGGAGATTGTTCTTTGTGGATTCAGAGAACACCCCTTGGTGGATTCTAATGTTTTCACTTCCACGCTGCGTTAATTGTATAAATCCAGGTTTTCCGATCTGATGGCAGACGATGAAGCCCTTATTTCTTGAATTGAGTTCGATGAGTTGAAGACCTCTGTTAATCAGATTAAGATTGCTATAGATCAACTTGTATTGGCAATGGAGCGTCTAAATATGGTAGGAGTTTAAAATCACATTGATGATTGCGAACGATACGATTTGACTCCACAAGATGAATTCAACAGCAACGGTGATAACTATGAAGCCTCACGTCACGGTGATGATCGCAGAGACTACCAACAATAGGACAATTATGATGCTAGAGGGCTCAAGATAAAGATGGATCTACCATCTTTTTACGGGCTACCACATATCAAAGAATTTCTTGATTGGGTTCTAGAGGTGGAGAGGTTTTTCGAGTACATGGAGATCCCAGATGAACGGAAGGTTAAGTTGGTGGCCTACCGACTTAAAGGTGGAGCGTCTGCTTGGTGGGAATCAATATGCCTAAATCGATTTCGTCAAGGAAAGCTAAAAGTCAATAAGTGGGAGAAGAAGAAGTTGTTGAAAGCCTGATTCCTGCCAAGTGACTATGAACAAGTCTTGTTCAGACAATACCAATTGCAAACAATGTGGAAGAGCAATTGATGAGTACATGTAGTTTTATCAGTTGTCATCCCGCAATAATTTAAACGAGAACGAAGCCCAATAGATGTCTTATTACATAGGGGGATTGAGAATAGCGATTCAGGATCATGTGTCTTTACAGCAGACATATACTTTGGCAGACATTATTAACCTATCCGAAAAGGTGGAGCGACAATTTGGATAAAATAATAGAGGAACATGGGCAACTTCTGATGGTTTGCGCATAAATTTTAATCATGGCAGGAACAAACAATCTCAATTTGCGTCTAATCAAGATTCTATAGCTGAGAAGGGTATAGGACTGACAATAATAGCAGCAAAGAAGGCTACGTCACTGAACCCATATGTCAAACCCGATCTAATCAAGTGTTATAGATGTGGTCAACCTGATCATCGATCCAATCATTGCTCTAAAAGAAGTGTTGTGAATATGGTAGATCGTGGTGAAGAGGATATAGACCAAGATGACGCTGAAGACTATGGTGGTGATGAGGTTGAATATCCTGATGATGGGGATCAGCTCGCCTGTGTTGTGCGATGATTATTATTGGCTCCAAAGATAGAAGAACAACTCCAAAGGCATAATATCTTCCATACGAAGTGCACCGTGAAACTGAAGACTTGTGATGTTATCATTGATAGTGGCAATAGTGAGAATATTATCTTTCGGCGTATGGTGGAGAAATTAGGTTTGAAGATAGAGAAACATCGCGCTCCCTACAAGATCGATTGGATTCATAAGGATAATGACATGTAGGTTGATGAGGTGCGTCGAGTGTCTTTTTCCATTGGCCGTAATTATGTTAATGAAGTGTTGTGTGATGTAGTTGAGATGAATGCTTGTCTTATGCTGTTAAACAGACCATGGCAGTTTGATGTTGATGCCACACACAGGGGGAAGGACAATGTTTATATCTTTAAGAAGGATGGTCGCCGAGTTGTGCTCATACCTCTTATAGAGAAGGGATCATTCAAAACAGGTGTTGTTGAAAAGAAGATTTTTTTTTGTCATTAACAATGAAGATGTTATAAAATGTTTAAAATAGTCTGATGAGGTTTATGCTCTTGTTGTATTAGCAAACGAGGATTCTGCCCCACCAAAATTTCACCTGAAGTATAAACCCTCTTACAACAATTTGACACAGTTATGCCCGATGAACTTCCTTCCAAATTACTGTTGCTTTGAGACATTCAACATCAGATTTACTTCATCCTTGGATCACGCCTATCATATCTGCCACACTATTGAATGGACCCGAAGAAAGGGAAGATATTGCAGAAACAAGTGGACGATCTCATCCAGATATGTCTTATATGAGCTAGCATGAGTCCGTGTGCCATACTGGCATTACTGGGTCCGAAGAAGAATGGATAATGGTGCATGTGTGTGGATAGTAGGGCTATCAAAAAGATTACTATGAAGTATCGATTTCCTATACATCGCCTGAAAGACATGCTAGATATGTTGTCTAGATCAAAAGTATTCTCCAAAATTGACCTTAGGAGTGGCTATCATCAGATTCACATTAGAGAAGGAGATGAGTGGAAGACTACCTTCAAGATAAAAGAAGGCCTGTATGAGTGGTTGGTCATACCTTTTAGCATTTCCAATGCTCCTAGTACTTTCATGCGGTTGATGAATAAGATATTAAAACCATTTATCAGCAAGTTCATTGTAGTTTATTTTGATGATATTCTGATTTATAGCCAGAATGAGTCCCTGCATCTAGATAACTTGGGGGAGGTACTAACGGCTTTTTTTTGCATGAGAATAAATTTTACATCAATCTGAAGAAGTGAAACTTCATGACCGGTAACCTATTATTCATAGGCTTTGTAGTCAGTGCAGAGGGCATCCATGCAGAAGACAAAGACTTCAAGGAGATTCAGAATAACTACTAACAAAATTAGTTAGTCAGAGGTTTTCATATCCAGGATGGTTATTTATTTCATGGAGATCAGTTTAGAGTTCACTAAGAGAGCAAATAATACAAGACCTTCATGCTGGTGGGTTAGAAGGAAATCTGGGGTGTGATAAGATGATTGCTTAAATTAAAGAGAGATATTACTGGCCTCAGCTGAAGAAGGGGACAAAAAAATATGTGCGGTGTTGTTTAGTTTGTCAAGTTACTAATGAACAATCCTAAAACATGGGATTGCATACACCCTTACCTATTCCTGATATGCCATGACATTTATATCTCGATGGATTTATTGGGACTCCCTAGAATCCAATGAGGTATGGATTCTATCTTTGTTGTTGTTGACAGATTTTAAAAGATATCACACTTTATTCCATACAAGCGGACAACAGATGCTAGCAACATTACCAACCTTTTCTTTTGAGAGATAGTATGCCTTCATGAAGTGCCAAAGTCCATCATGTCTGATTGTGATTCTAAATTCTTATCCTACTTTTGAAGGACATTATGGCAACTATTCAATACTTCACTCAAATGCAATACTACTTACCATCCTCAAACGGACGGCCAAACTGAAGAAGTAAATCCCACTCTTGATAATCTTCTTAGGTCCATCTCTGGCAATCATCCAAAGCAGTAGGATCTTGCTCGAGCACATGCTGAATTTGTCTATAAATGAATCGAACTATAGGTAGGGCTCCCTTTATGATTGTGTATAGAAGGCTTCCGAACCATTATCTTGATCTAGTACCACTACCTAAGCTTCCGAGACAGAGTATTGCTGCAGATCATATGGCTGAAAAGATATGGACTATCTAACTGGAAGTGAAAGAGAAGATAGAGAAGTCTAATGCTAAGTATAAGGTGGATGCTGATCAACACAGGAGGAAGAAGGTGTTTGAAGAAGGAAACATGGTGATGGTGTTTCTATGAAAAGAACACTTTCCAGTGGAAACCTACAATAAACAGAAGAAGGGCCATGCAAAATATCGAAGAAGATTAGCGATAATGCTTATGTCATTAACCTTCTTGCAGATCTGGCTATTTCTTTGAGTTTTAATGTTGCAGATTTGTTTGAGTATCACCTGCCAGAAGGAACAACTTTTCATGTGACTGTAAGCTCAGGGTCGGGCTCTTTTCAAGTAGGAAGGGCTGATATAGAATATACTGCAAATATTTTTATGGAGAGACGGGCCAGTCAAAAACTCAAACGTCGGCCCAACCAAAGAAAATAAAATGCAATAAAGAACGAGTCATATCTCTCAAACCGTACATCAGAATTGGGCGAATTATATATGTAAATTGCATATTTTTTCAAGATGGAGTCAACCAAACCCACCGTTGTTTAGTTTTCTACCATCTGCTTTATGAAATTTTCTCTCAATCATATTATAGTTTTTGTCAGTTTTTTACTATTTTAGGTAATGTTTTAGGAGTCTGTTTTGATCAAGAAAAAAAATAGGTTTGATTCTAACTTTGACTGATTTACTTCCCTAACAATATGGAGTCTTTTGAGGAGAGTTTTATTATTTCTATTTTTAGCAAAGTTTGGGTCATAGTAGGAGTCTTATTTATTTTCTATTTAAGCAGAGTATTGTAAGCCCTAGAGGCATAATGTTTTTATTAATAAAATTCCTCTTTAATATTTTCTTTGTGGATTCAAAATTCTTTATGGATTCAGAGAACACCCCTTGGTGGAATTTTCACTTCCCGCGCTACGTTAAATATGATTTGTATCTCATATCAATTTTAAGTCAGTGTAATAAAAATCAATATAACTAACCGTTGATATCAAAAAGTTAGTTGGAGGTTTAGATGAGGTAAGAATGATTTCAGGGTCTCTTAATCTCCTCTAATGGCTGGTTGTTTTGAAAGAGATATTGAACTACAATTCCTTGCACAGAATAACAGAGGTTAGAGGCCCCGGAGGTTGTTTTCTCTAGTGTGCCTTTTGACGCTCAAGTCAGTGACTAGTCTGATAATTTGAACAGAAAAGTAGAGTACAGTCTTTAGTGTTTTTTTGTGTGTATCTTAGAATAGTGGAGATGACACTATTTATAGAAATTTTGTGAGGGTATTTTGGTAGTCTAACCAACTAGCTGAGTTGACACCGAGACCATTGCTTTACACGTGCATGTAGCTGGTTGGTTGGAGGTAGAGAGCTATACCTATTGTATTTAATGTGATGGCGACAAATAGCGAGAATGTAGGAATCATCTAAGGAGTCATTATGACATCTAGCTATACATGAATTGCGATGATAATTAGATTGGTGGAGTATTAGTGTCGTACCATTTTGCATTAAATGCGAATACTGTTAACGAGAACACTAGTCATTCCTTGCTTTGGACTCTTCCTAACTGAATCTGACCTGAAGGTGCCTTTTGACTCGACTCAGATGCAGTTGATAGATTCTGACTTGAAAACGCCTTTCGTCTCAGACTCGGGTCACAAAGATAAGTGGTCCAACTCATAGCTTAGACTTGATTTGGCTGTGTCAACCACATATTTTGTCCTTCTAATTTGATAAGTGGTCAGTTAAGGGCATAGTAATTTTCAGGGGATAGCACCAATCAATACCTGTTATGGTAATTCACCATCTAAAGATAAAGACATCGAGTGATTATCTTCATATGCCCAAAAGAGCTATGGTCCGAACCAGCTTAGCGGCCCAAAAGCCTAGCTAAGAGCAAGTCTATTGGCCAGCCGAGTAGACGAGTCATCTTTTGACCAAGAGTCATCATTACCGACTCAAAGTACGGGATTAGTCGGTCCCTCGTAATCAAGACGACTCCTCTAGTAGCCGTCTCGACCATCCACTCGGCCAGAAGCTCACTCGACTATCGGGTCGGTAAATCATAATGATAACTCACAGATCAGCACGTCTCTACTAAGGGGATAAGATCCAGCTAAGCTCCCTTCAGATATCGATCAACACTACAGTATTGATCAGTCCCATCAAGATCTCCACTCTGATAGATCTCGTGCGTGAGCCACTTATTCTGCTCACGAGTCACTTCCTAGAGATCGCTATGATACTTTCCTGTATTCGAATGACTTCCCTTCCAATCGCCAGCCCCCACCTGGAGAAGGAAGGACGACCAAATAGTCGACCTATCCTCCATCCTGTCTCATCTGTTAAATCTAAGATGCTGAGAAGACATTTCTCCCCTGTACTCGAATGACTTCCCTTCCAATCGCCAGTCAACATCTGGAAAGAGAAGGATGACTCAGCATCTTGTCTACTCACCCCTCAATCGCCTTCTATACATAGTCAAAGACAAGGGTCAACCTCGAATAGTGAGGACTATAAGGTAGTGAAAGAAGTAAAGAGGCGCTCTGGGAATTTCTGCTACTTCTTGAAAAAAAACTCTGAATTTACCTTTGCTAAAAAAACTGATAGCTTTTAAAGAGTATCCTAACTCAAGCTCACAAGCTGACTTGACCTTCGGAGGTATAACGGGGGAAATGAGCCCGTCCTCCTACGAGTTTCTTCTTCTTCTTGGCTGTGTAGGAGGTGTAAGCGTTCTTCTTGCCTATGTTACAGGATCAGATCCCCCTATTAAAGGTCGGATATAAAGTCGGAGGAGGAGTCAGCCCTGTCTTCCATCCGCTTTTTTTGTCATCGTCGCAAGGATTGAAGATGCATCTGCCGGTGAAAACCCCCATCGGCTGTGTGATATCAGACATCAATAGTTTGGCGCCCACCGTGGGGCCCACTTTCTTCTCTCAGAAGAAATGCCCAATTCTAAGCAGGGGCCTGATCTTTTTCATTCTTAAAGAACACTGGAATTGTACCATTCAAGATAAACAAAGCCTAGAATTGTATCATTCAAGCTAAGGAGGATTAGCCTATGGCTAATGAGGATTAGCCTATGACTATGGGGATCCAACATAAGTGGAACCCCAAAAGCCCTCCTAGAGAAGACACACCACTATGGTGTTTGTCTGACTTGAAAATGAAGCATATGCTCCCTATAGCCACCATAGATAAAACTCCTCCCTCTGGACAGCCAAGAGGCCGGAGGTTGGATCGCAAAATAGAACCCTATCTCTGACAAGGGTTATGATTAGATCCATTACCGCTTAAGCTCCTGTCGATGACAGCTCACATGAGCAAGGAGCAGTGATTAAGTCTGTGGTAGACTCCTTGGACCATTACAACTTTCAAAGGAGAGTCCTTCCTCACCAAGGGTGAGATTGCGGGGAAAACTCGAGGGCTCACCAGCTGGTCTTCTCAGGAAGATTAATAGCCTTCGCCCCCGACAGATGCTCAGGACCACCAGAGTCGAAGGAAGAACTGGTGGTCGAAGCATGCGACTTGCGCTCTCCCGCCAAAAGAAGGCTCCTCCATTCACAGGATGGTCGGTGGTCGAAGCATGCGACTTGCGCTCTCCCGCCAAAAGAAGGCTCCTCCATTCACAGGATGGTCCGGTCATTGCTATCTCTGGAATCCCCAAGGGGAATCCATGATCCCATCAAATTCTAGGGAACAAAGCTTCGGCACCCGGGGTTCTCACCAATAAAAAGCCCCCATCACAAACGTTGTCTGGGCCTCCTCCGTCGAGCAACATCTTTCAAAAGCTCAAACAACGGAATATTGGCCATAACAGAGCAACCTGTTGGCCTTCTTGTTTTGATGATGATTTACAAATAATTTACTACTAATGTTGTTTGTCTAGTGTTTGTGCATTCCTATGTATTGTAGACAAACAACGTTGTTGGAGGTTGGATGGATTAAGCCTACACGATCATATCAAGAGGAGGTTGGCGGAATTGTGGAGTGAAGCATCGTGCAATTCAAAGTTAAAGATCAAGTTCAAGCTTCATCCGCATGTGTACCAAGTTGAACTACAATGAAGATCAAGATCAAGCTTGGGTAATCTAGTTTAGATTTTATATTATGTGTGTTAAGTACCTTAAGCTCAACATCATATACACACACATATTTGGTTTCTATGTATATATATAGTTATATATATACATGCATGGTTTTGAGTTTTTATGCTTTGGACACACTTGCAAAATACATGAGTTTTCACAAATAGAAATTCAATTTGAGAAATTCTTTTTCTAACATGTTTGTTTTCATGTTTATAAACATTTCGCAAAGTTTCATCAAGTTTGGAATTGATTTGTTATGTTTAATGGAATTTACAAAATCATGTTTTTGTTCGTGCACATGTTCGTGCATGTTTTATAAAATAGATGAGTTTTCATAAATAGGAAGTGATATTCAAGAAATTATTTCTTTGACATGTTTATCTACATGTTTAGAAACTTTTCTCAAAATTTTACTATTTTTGGAGTTGATTTACTATGCCCAATTGATTTTACAAAATCGTGTATGTCAGCAGTTTTTTAGAAACTGTAAATCTGTGTTCAAACATTTATTTCTCTCAACTGGGAAATTATTTTTCAGAAATTATTTTCTAACATGTTATTATACATGTATATAACCTTCCCACAAAATTTCATATTTTTTGGAGCTGTTTTACTATATTTAATTGATTTTACAAAACTGAAATATAGTGTTACAGTACCAGCGGTCGACCGGTATACGCAAATTTCCAGAATGCTGGATTTTGGGGTATTTTGGTCTTTTCAGCCTATAACGGCTAGTAACGGCTAGTTTTTGATATTTTCGGTTTTTGGGGGTTTGTGGCTGGTTTAAGAGGCTATAAAAAGCCCTCAACTTTCATTGTTTCTCATGGATGTTTAAGAGAGTTTTAAAAAGAGTTTTACAAGTTTGTTGAAGGGTTTTTAAGTTTGTTTCAAGAGTTTGTTTGTGAAGAAAATTCCACAAGAGCTTGAGGAGCATCTCTTTTCATCTATAGAGAAGTTTCCTTAAACTCAATTCTAGCATTTTATAAGTTTGTTCTTAATTTCATAAGCTAGATTTCATATTGAGTTTATATTGTTTTATCTCTTTGTTCACACACAACCTATTGAGCTTATTGTATTTACATTCATAGTATAATTTAGGATTGTGGGTTTGTGACATTTACTGTTTCCAACGGCTAGTTTTTGTACCGTTGGCTGGGTCTTTTGGTCTTTTGTTTTGGGTGTTTTTTGCTGAAGATTTCTAGTGGGTATATATACCCCATTGCTGATGTCTTTTCAAAGTAGTTAAGAGAGTTTTTTAATCAAGTTTAATAAAGTTTTTAACAAGGGTTTTAGTTTGGTTTAAGTGTGTTTAAAAAGCTTTTAAGCAAATTGAGAGTTTGTTTTTGTGATTCAATTCTACAAGAGCTTGAGGAGATCATCTATTGGTGTTTGGGCATCCAACTCTTCTCCCTCCACTCTTGATATATTGAGAAGTTTTCTAAACTCTATTTCTAGCTTTTTTATATATTTGATTATCATTGTTATTAAGCTAGAACTACATTGAGTTTAGTTTTGATTTATATCTCTTTGTTCACACACAACCTTTTGAGCTTATTGTATTTACATTCATAGTATAATTTGGGGTTGTGGGTTTGTGACTAAGAGTTGTGCTTAATTGAGTTCTCACCTTGTTTTGAGAACAATCATTTGTCATATTTGTGCTTATTGTGAGAATCACTTTGTAATACACTTGTACACCGAGTGAGGAGTGTGTGGTGAGAGTCGGGGATCGTCCCAAGAGGAGTGGCGTCGGTTGACGTGCCTAGGGAGAGGTTGTAACCGAGCACTTGAGGGAGACACGGCTAGGTCCAACACTTAGTGGGTGTAGAGTGTGATTGCAAGAGTGTGAGTTGTAGAGTTTTCGGTTAGCTAGAAAACCGAGTGTGTAGAAGAAGTTCCGGCTTCCAAACCGGATTGTGTTAGTGGATTTCTCCCCGGGAGTGGGGAGCGGAGACGTAGGACGGAAGGTCCGAACTCCGTGATCATATCGTGTGTTTGAGTTTGTCATTGGCGTTCTTTTACATTCATGCCTATTGTTTATATCGCCTTTGTCATTTGCTCTTAGTTCATATTATCCACTATCTTGTTTATCTTATTTATGTTTATATCACCCTTAGTTTCATATCCTTGCATATAACTCATAATATATTTCATCATATAGGATATATCACTTTGTGTATATTGCATATTCTTGCCCATAATAGATTGTATACCTATCTTGCAAGAATATAGTTGTTAATTATTTTTAATTGGCATTTAATCGGATTAGATTAGCATAAGACCCTAATCACCCCCCCTCTAGGGTCTAACAATTGGTATCAGAGCTTGGTGCTCTTTGATTTAAGGTCTAATCGCCTTGAGTTAAAGATCCAAGTTATCTTTTTGTGCTAATCTTGTTTTGATTGCATTTGCATCTTGCTTGCATATTTTTACAAATTATGAATATGAATGATGCATCTTGTTTAGGCTATGATTCTAGTGTTGCTCCTAGATTAGACAATTTCCCCTATGCCCAATGGTGTGTTAGATTTAAACTATTTGTTAGATCTAAACATTTTGATTTATGGGAAATTATAGATGATGCTTATATTGTGCCCATTTTGGAGAAATCCAAGTGGAATAAAAATGATCATCGCATGTTTACTATGAACAACATTTTGTTAGAATATTTGTTAAATGCTTTTAACTCATCTATGTCTAACAAGTTTGTTCATTTTGATAGTGCTTACACCTTATGGATATTTATAGAAGCACATCAAGGAGACTTGGAGGCGATCCGACAAGCTTTGGAGGATCCCGCTTCAAGTTCATGTGGAGCATCATGCACACGGCCACTAGGCGATAGCCCTAGTGAGGTTTGCGAGTTCGAAACAACTAATGATTTATCTAGTGATGAACTTGCGTGTGCTAGTGAAAAATTATTGCATGCCTTTAACAAATTGCAAAATGATTTTAATGATTTAAAAAGCAAGCATGATGTTTTAAAATCCGATCATGAGAAGCTAGCTTCCAATTTTGATATCATTTCCAAAGAAAATGTTGCTCTTAAAGAAAGTAATGATATGTTAAAATTGGAAAATGAGAAATTATCATCATCCATTTCTAGCTTATCTCATGCTAAGATTGATGCCATGTTAGAAGTAGAGAACATAAAAAATAACACTGCTTCATTTATAAATGACTATTTATGTTCTACTTCTAAAAATGCATATGTGCCTAAAAATGAAGATTTGAATCTTATGAAAAATAGTATTTCATCTTTAGATTCAACTTTGAAAATATGCATTAATAATCATAAGAGGCTTATGGACATGTGTGCCAAGACTAAATCAAAATCATCTACTCATTATGCACACATGTATAGCAAAACTTATAAGTGTTCTATTTGCGGCCGTCAAGGTCATTTAGCTAAGTTTTGTTATGATGCACACAAACATAAGAATTCTAATGTTCCTTGTGCATCTCATATAGCTTCTTCATCTTGTACACTTACACATTCACATGCTCATTCTCACAAAGTTCATCATAAGCATGCTAGTGTGTTCAAGTGTGATTATTGTGGTCGTTTTGGTCATTTGGCCAAATATTGCTTTGATTTGAAAAGAAAATCTCATTTGACAAATGCTTCCAATAGACCACATGTTTTTAAATGTGATGTTTGTGGTAGGTTTGGACATCTTGCTAAATTTTGTTTTGATATACAAAAAGCTTCTAAATTGCAATATGTTCCAAATAGACCATTGTTTAAGAATGTTTCTCATTTGCAAAATAATTTTAAAAGAAAATCTTTATTTGCAAATGATTCCCGTGCACGAGCTAATGGTCCACAAAAACAAATGGATCTCTTTCATTGCACGTATTGCAATCGGAAGGGTCATTTGAATGAATATTGTTTTGACCATGTTAGTGCACCACATATACCTAAGAGGGTTCATAACCCTAAGGTTTTGAGCTTAAATGATAGGGGTCATGTCCCTAAATCTTTTGGTACCAAGAGTTCTTGGGTACCAAAACAAATTTAAACTTTAAACCAAGAATTTTAGTGTTCTTACTTTTTCCTTTCTTGGTTTTAAAATTATGTCTTAAAAATTGTTGTCTCTCTTAAAATTCTTTTGTCAAAGATTTTATTTTGACTTGTTGCTTTGAATTCATTATATTTCACTCATATGATGATATTTATATGTTTGTGCTCATGGATCATCTATTCGTGCCTTATAATGTATTCTATGAGTGGTTTGATCAAGTTATGTAAAGAAAATTTTTCTTTTTGATCAAACATTGTTTTTGGACTCAAATCTTGATTTATGATTTCATTTGAGTGATTTGTTTTTATTCGAAAACTCTTTTTGCATGATTCTCATGTTTCTCTTCTTTTGATTTCATAAATCTACCTTTACAAATGTTTTTATGTTCTTAGATATGAGACACTATCTTTCACTTTAATATATTTATATATGTTCTCATTATCTTTTGTATGTGAGTTGTGTTTAGAATTTATGCTTACTCACATATGTATGCCATGATCTTCATTTTATATATTCTATATGGCATTTTGATAGGGGGAGCAATCCCTATGTAATTCATGTTTTATACTCACCCATGCTTATAATTATCTTCATGTATGTGAGTAAATTTTTTAGCATGCTCTTATCTATGCTTGCTCACATATGTATGCCATGATCTTCATTTCATATATTCTATATGGCATTTTGATAGGGGGAGCAATCCCTATGTAATTCCTGTTTTATACTCACCCATGCTTATAGGTAGGGGGAGCTCTCGCTCTCTTATTTTTTGTCCCCTTTTTTGATGTTGTCAAAGGGGGAGAAATATTATGAGTATACATTTCCTTTCATATATGCATGTGAATTATAATTTATATATTCCTTTGTATTCATGCATATATCCTTTTTTGTAAATTGTTTGTCATCATCAAAAAGGGGAAGATTGTTGGCCTTCTTGTTTTGATGATGTTTAACAAACAATTTACAACTAATGTTGTTTGTCTAGTGCTTGTGTTATCTATTCTTTAACAAACAATTTACCACTAATGTTGTTTGTCTAGTATTTGTGTTTTCGTATTTATTGTAGACAAACAACGTAGTTGGAGGTTGGATGGAATTGCGCTTCAACGATCATATCCAAAGGAGGTTGGCGGAATGTCGGTGAAGCCTTGCAATTCAAGTTAAAGATCAAGTTCAAGCTTCATCCGCGAGATTACCAAGTCAAGCTTATTGAAGATCAAGATCAAGCTTGGGTAATCTAGTTTAGATTTTATATTATGTGTGTTAGTACTTTAAGCTCAATTATATACACACATACACGTTTTGGTTTTTGTATATATATATAGTTATATATATACATATATGTTTTGGTTTGATTTTTTAGATATGAAACAAATATATATTCATATATATGTTCATATGTTTCATATTCTATCATATTTGAAAATATATTGTGTTCTTGGTTTATGGACTTGATAATATGTTTTTATATCTTTTCCTAAGTCTATAAAGCCATACAAAAGTTTCCAAAAGTTGTGTTTATGTCAAAACATCAAAATTCATGTATATCAACTTTTCATGTTTTGGACATACTTGCAAAATAATGAGTTTTCACAATTTAGAAATAAAAATTGAAAATATTTTTTTGTAACATGTTTGTTTTCATGTTTATAAACATTTCGTAAAGTTTCATCAAGTTTGGAATTGATTTGTTATGTTTAATGGAATTTACAAAATCATGTTTTCGTTCGTGCACATGTTCGTGCATGTTTTACAAAACAGATGAGTTTTCGCAAATGGGAAGTGATATTTGAAAACTTCTTTCTCTGACATGTTTATCTACATGTTTAGAAACTTCCCTCAAAATTTTACTATTTTTAGAGTTGATTTACTGTGCCCAATTGATTTTACAAAATCGTATATGTTAACAGTTTTTCAGAAACTGTAAATTTGTGTTCAAATATTTATTTCTCTCAATTGGGAAATGATTTTTCAGATATTCTTTCTCTGACATGTTATTCTACATGTCTAGAACATTCCCACAACATTTCATAATTTTTGGAGTTCATTTACTATTTTAAATTGATTTTACAAACAGCTGCGCACTGCTACAGTAACTCCGGTCGACCGGACCGGTCGACCGGAAATGTCTCTGGACGTTTCTCAGCTTTGCATATGCCTCTCGGCCGACCGTACCGGTCGACCGAAGCACTGTAGCAGCCGACCGTTGCTACAGTAACAACTAGTTCTGTTTTTTTTTTATTTTAATGTTTTGGGGGTGTTTTTCTTGGTTTTTGGACTTGTTTCATGAGCCTATATATACCCCATGCCCTCATACTTCTAAGGGTACTCAAGAAATATTTTAAATAAGTTTAAAGAGTTTTAAACAAGGGTTTAAGTTTGTTTAATGTTTGTTTAGAAGCTTTTAAGCAATTGGGTGTTTGAGTTTGAGAATTCAATTCCACAAGAGCTTGAGGAGATCATCTATTAGAGTTTGAGCAATCAACTATTCTCCCTCCATCTCTTGTCATCTATTGAGAAGTTTTCTAAACTCAATCTAGCTTTATATTTCATATTGTTTGATTATCATTTTATTAAGCTAGTATTCATATTGAGTTTAGTTGATTTTATTTTCTCTATGTTTATACACACAACCATTTGAGCTTATTGTATTTACATTCATAGTATAATTGGGTTGTGGGATTGTGTAACTTAGAGAGTGAGCTTATAATTCGTTCTCATTCATTGTAGAGAACAAACACTTTGTATTGAGCCTAATTGTGAGGATTCACTTGTAATACACTTGTACACCGAGAGAAGTGTGTGGTGAGAGACGGGGTCGAATCCAAGAGGAGTGGCGTCGGTTGACGTGCCTAGGGAGAGGTTGTAACCGAGCACTTGAGGAGGAGGACACGGGCTAGGACCAACACTTAGTGTGTGAGGTGTGATTGCATAGTGATTGTATTGTGAGGTGTAAACGTTGTTCGGGTGAACGTAGAAAACCCGGTTGTGATAGTGGAGATCTCCTCGAGGTGAGGAGCGGAGACGTAGGTCGTGGGGACCGAACTCCGTAATCATATTGTTTGTTTGTGATTGCATTGGCGCACTTACTTTTATGTTCATATCTTATATCGCCTTTGTATATTGCTTGTTGATTATATTGCCCACTATCTAGTTTAGATTGTTTACCCTTAAGTTTATATATCCTTGCACATACATTGCCTATATCTCTTTGTTAGGATATACTTGTTGTTCATATTGCTTATCCTAGCTCATATACATTGTTGTATTTCATACTTACTAGGATAACTTGTTAATAAGTTTCAATTAGCATAAAATCGGATTAGATTAGCATAAGACCCTAATCACCCCCCCTCTAGGGTCTAACACAACCAACAGTGGTGAAGAAAGATCTGTTGAAAATCACCACGTCCACCGTCGACCTGTAAGGACCTCAGCAAAGACCAAAGTTCATAAAGGTCCTTGGCTAATGAGACGGCAAATATGTCGACCACTCAACAATGTCTAAAGCCAAACAGCTCACACTCGAGAGGAAGAGCAACATCCGATTCTAGATATTCCTCAGTTTGGCAACAAAGATAGCCAATGAAGCAACAACTCGCTCTTATCAAAACAAGTCTATTCAAAGACAATACGAAACAACCCAGGAAGCTCCGTCTCGGTGACCTTATCCCCAGCAGGAAGCCATCTCCAAAATGCATCTGAGCAAGAAATAAGAATTCGACGCCATTCGAGCAATAAGTGTGGATGAGCCGTACTCTATTATGTATAAATTTCAAACAATCAATAAAAGTTTTTTAAGAAAACACAAAGGCCTAGTCAACTCTCAAGAGCTCTAGGCACAACGACTCCTCAGTCGGTTCCAAAGCCCTTAGTTCTTCCTAAAAATAAGTCCAAGATACAACGACTCCTCAGTCGGCCCCAAAGCCCTTTGCTCCTTATCAGGATAAGCCCAAGACACAATGATTCCTCAGTTGGCACAAAGCCCTTGGCTCTTCTTAAAGGTAAGCCCAAGGCATAACATATGGTTCGATTCTGTCTACTCTCATCGACCATCATGGCCAGGCCCTTGGCTCCTCATCAGGATAAGCCCAAGGCACACCGACTCTTCAGTCGACACAAAGCCCTTAGCTCTTCTTAAAGGTAAGCCCAAGGCATAACATATGGTTCGATTCCGTCTGCTCCCATCGACCATTATGGCCAAGACCTTGGCTCCTCATCAGGATAAGCCCAAGGCAAAAAGACTCCTCAGTCGGCACAAAACCCTTGGCTCTTCTTAAAGGTAAGCCCAAGGCATAATATATGGTTCGATTCCGTCTGTTCTCATCGACCATCATGGCCAAGCCCTTGGCTCCTCATCAGGATAAGCTCAAGGTATAATGACTCCTTAATCGGCACAAAGCCCTTGGCTCTTCCTAAAGAAAAGTCCAAGGCACAACGACTTCTCAGTCGGCATAAAGCTCTTGGCGCCGCCTCAGGATAAGCCCAGGGCATGACGAATCCTCAGTCGGTTCCAAAGCCCTTGGCTCTTCCTAAAGATAAGTCCAAAGCACAACGACTCCTCAGTCGGTTCTAAAGCCCTTGGCTCTTCCTAAAGATAAATCCAAGGCACAACGACTTCTCAGTCGGCACAAAGCTCCTGACTCCTCGTCAGGATAAGCCTAAGGTGCAAAGGCTCTTCAAATCAACAATCAAATCCATGGTTCCCTACCTAGATAAGCCAATGGCAAAGCCCCAAGGCCAACCTTTATAAATTTCTTTCCGGCCAGAACAAGAGAAACGAAGACATCGATAATTACCCCATGGGTATCATTGGATCTACAAAGACCAACATTATTCTTGAAAAGAAAGCTGTGTTATAACTATAAATATGATCAACTGTTTCATCAAATAGTTTCAGCTCTCAAAAGCGAAGGACAGGAGAAATTGTTTCTCATTCAAAAATGTTTCTTACATTGTTATCAAAAGGTCCAACAGGGCTTACAAAAAAAGAGAAAGGGTAGGGGGGGGGGGAAGAGAGCGACAACTATCCTTAAAGCTCATTCCTAAGGATCAAGAAGGGGGGGGGGGGGGGGAAGAGAGCGACAACTATCCTTAAAGCTCATTCCTAAGGATCAAGAGCTGAGCCGGATCCAGCAACATGATTTTTAAGATGGCGGTATCATGCTTCGTCTCGATCTATACATAGGCTGACGAATCCGAATTCTTTCCATTAGTCTCAGAGTCTCCCCTCCTCTTGAAAGACCTCCTGATAGAGCTCGACCCCTCCGAGTCAGCCCTTCTTTTACATACCTCTATTGGTGGAGGAAGGGTTGTCGCTTCGGAGTCGGTGAAAACTGAGGGGGACCCTCCCGCCTCTGAGAATTCTTCTCCGTCCAAAGCTTGGGACTCCTAAAGGCCGATGCGATACCGGAGCTTCTCTAGATCTCCAGCCTCGAGATCACTAAGAGCCATCGGCTCCAATACATTCTCCTCCACTTTGGGCTAATCTAAGCAGGACAGTATATTATCAGTGCCGAACACCCAGATAAAGAACTTCTTCCATTCTTCGTTCAGCTCTGGGAAGTCGGCGTCCAAACGGAAATCGCCCCGATAGTGGAAAAAATAGTGCAGGTCTCCCTCAGCAGACCCCACAATAACCACGTGCCCAAGCAAACTGATGCTGTACACCACTCTCGCCTCAGAGCAAGCATCTATAAACGCTATCAAGGTACAAATGACATACGGATGGAATTGACAGGGGAAACCCCCAAAGCAGCAAACACCTCCCTAACGAAAGGATGCAGTGGCAGGCGCAATCCAAGCAGCAAACACCTCCCTAACGAAAGGATGCAGTGGCAGGCGCAATCCGCATTGCAGATGTGCCAGATAGAGAGGCACCCGATCATCGCCATGCATATGCACCGGAGTAAGGCTGTTCGGTGCCCCTATGGTCATTACGCGAGGAACATCATACTCATCGTGCAACCATGCTGCCTCGTCTATTGTCATTCTCGACCGAAACAGATATAAAACCCTAATTTTCTTCTCACGATCGTTCTGAAGAAAAGCCATGACAAAAACCTCTAAAGAGAAAGGAGGAATCGACAAGAAGATGTATTCCTAAAGTAGAATATTCTTTCAACAGTGTCAGGGATTATTTATAAGCCTCCAAAGAAGCATGCAGAGCTCGAGATGCACAATCTTGAGACGATCAAGGAAGATTCGCTTTGAGAATCGGAAACGAATCGCTCGAAATGCCAACCACCGTTCGTAACTCCTGCCAATCAATTGGCAAGTGAAGCGCCATTCGCTCCACCCACGACACCTCGTTTCCTATAAAAAATTAGTTCCAAACACCAGTTACATTAGTTCTCAGGAGGTTGACGGTTAACAAGTTCTACACCACGTCTCGAGCCACAATCAACTGGCTAAAAATCCTCGACATCTTGGGCAAATTGATACTAATCAGAAGCCTATATCTATTTTACTCGGACCCGACTAAAGTCGGTTCCAAATAAAAGGGGCCAACTGTTATGGTAATTTACCATCTAAAGATAAAGATATCGAGAGATTATCTTCATAGACTCAAAAGAACTATGGTCCGAACTAGCTTAGCGGTCCAAAAGCCCAGCTAAGAGTAAGTCTATCGGACAGCCGAGCAGCCGAGTTATCTTTTGACCAAGAGTCATCATTACCGAATCGAAGTACGAGATCAGTCGGTCCCTCTTAATCAAGACGACTCCTCGAGCAGGCATCTCGACCATCCACTCGGCCAGAAGCTCACTCGACTATCAGATCGGTAAATCATAATGATAACTCACAGATCAACACACCTCTACTTAGGGGATAAGATCCAGCTAAGCTCCCTTCAGATATCGATCAACACTACAGTATTGATCAGTCCCATCAAGATCTCCACTCTGACAGATCTCGTGCGTGAGCCACTTATTCTGCTCACGAGTCACTTCCTAGAGATCGCTATGATACTTTTCTGTATTCGAATGACTTCCCTTCCAATCGCCAGCCGCCACCTGGAGAAGGAAGGACGACCAAGCAGTCGGCCTATCCTCCGTCCTGTCTCATCTGTTAAATCCAAGATGATGAGAAGACATTTTCCCCCTGTACTTGAATGACTTCCCTTCCAATCGTCAGTCGACATCTGGAAAGAGAAGGATGACTCAACATCCTGCCTACTCACCCCTCAGTCGCCTTCTATACATAGTCAAAGCCAAGGGTCAACCTCGAAGAG
>NC_033797.1:140938884-140940176 GCF_001876935.1 Asparagus officinalis
TTCTGCTACTTCTTAAAAAAAAAACTCTGAATTTACCTTTGCTAAAAAAAACTGATAGCTCTTAAAGAGTATCCTAAGGACCTCAATGGCCTAGGGACTCTCCCTCAAACCCCACTCAAGCTCACAAGCTGACTTGACCGTCGGAGGTACCACGGGGGAAATAAGCCCCGCCCTCCTACGGGTTTCTTCTTCTTCTTGGCTGTGCAGGAGGTGTAAAGCGTTCTTCTTGTCTGTGTTACAAGATCAAATCCCCCCTATTAAAGGTCGGGCATAAAGTCGGAGGAGGAGTCGGCCCCGTCTCCCATCTTCTTCCTTTTCGGCATCGTCACAAGGATCGAAGCTGCATCCGCCGGCGAAAACCCCCATCTGCTGTGTGATATCAGACATCAACAATACCAGCATGTACAATTTTAACATCTCTACATGGAACTATTGAATTAATACAATTATTTTATAAATCAATAAAACTATGAAATTTTAAAATTACATAGTGAGACGCATTTGACATTTGACTTTCTCTATTTGATTTTCTAAAGCACAATATATTGCATTTTACTTTTTCAACATTTTCTAAAGTACACCATATTACATTTTACTTTCTCTATTTTTAAAATAATATCGCGTTTTTGCCAATAAGTTAAGGGGCAGAACCGTAATAAATTATAAGGAGAGGGGTTTTCTTTACATCAATTAGAGCATAATTATGGACGAGATTTTGGCAGCGCAAGAGCTGAAGACAGAGCATCATCAACAGCAGCAGCGTGAACAAGAGAAGTAAATTAAGAGAGAGAGAGAGAGAGAGAGAGAGAGTAGAATAGAGATCAAATAAATTGTTGATGAGAGAGAAACCAGAAGAACATCCAAATCTCTGTTCTTGGTCCATCCGATCACAGAGACCCCTAATTCATATTTATTCATTTTCCCTTTTTTAATTCCATTAAAATTGTAGATTGCGCTTTGCTTTCTATGGGATAAGAAGAAGAAGCCCAGGTGAATTTTCTGCCCCAAGTATACTCCTTTTTATGACTACTAGATTCTGCTCGTGTTTTGATTTAATGGGTATTTTTTAATTCTTCGTGATTGGGGCTTTGTTCTCGTTAATTTAGGCGTGCATCTTCTTGAGTTTTGCCTCCTTTTATCGATTTATCCTGTCCAAGTTCAGATCTTTTTGCTCATTTTGATCGTCTCTTGGGTTTATCCCTAGTGGGTATTTTTTAATTTTTCGTGATTTGGGCTTTGTTCTCCTTTATCAGTGTTGGGAATTGGTTATATCTAGCCTAAGTAGCGCCCCC
>NC_033797.1:140940186-140956792 GCF_001876935.1 Asparagus officinalis
TACTGCAATTTGCAATACAATGATTTTGTTGGCTAGAGTCATTGCCCTTTCATTGGAAATGGGGTTTTAAAGATTTGGGTATTGACTTAGCAAAGATATGGTATTTTGTTCATGCCCCCTTTTCGCTCTTGCTGTAGTTATAAGGAGAATTTTCACTTCTTTCTCTAAGATTGTGTTTGTATATGTTTCCTTTTTGTTTTGAAGTGAGAGAATATGACGCATAATACATTCATCTACAATAAAGAAGAAGAAGAGGAGGATTTATTCTTTGACTCTAGAGAAGAGATTTCATCACTCTCAGATTCATGCCCTGGAACCCCATCAAACCGTTCAATCACTGAAGAGAATTCAATAAATTGGGTCGCTGATGACCCCCGATACAAAGTTTGGATCAGTAATCCAAGCAGCATTGAGGAACGCAGATCCCGGTTCATGAGAATGATGGGTTTGGAATTGAATCCAGTTCAAACTCCTATCAAAGATTTCTCCATCAGTCCGGATATTGATCGAATAACAGCGGATGGAGGAGCTGTGCTAATGAGCTCTGCCTCAGAGAGTAGCTCTTCAACCTCTAGCTGGTTGAGTGAGGATCCTAGCACATCAGGGGATGGAGACTCAGATGAGGGATCTGAGTTTAGGATCAAGAATTTGGATGATGGCTCAGTGTTTGTTATCAACGAGTTTAGTAATGATGGTACTCCAAGATGTCTTCGAGAAGTTAGTTCAAATCGGTGTATAACTGTTGATGAGTTCAATAGAAGTTTTGGTCCATCCTCTTTTGTACAAAAACTTATGCAAAGAGAAAACGAAAAGTTGGATGATTCAATCATGGAGAGACGAAGAAAAAATAGGTGGTTGAAGAAATTGGGTGCTGTGTCTTGCATTGTAGATAGGCAACCGGTGGAAATTGATTCTAGTTCATCTTGTTCGCATGATAGTATAAGCTCTAGATCTCAGAGAGTTAAAGTTCGTTCAAACAAAAGAAGATCGAAGGAATTCTCTGCAGTGTATATGGGGCAAGATATCAAGGCTCATGATGGAGCGATTGTTACAATGAGATTCAGCCCCGATGGAGAATACATAGCGAGTGCAGGTGAAGATGGAGTTGTTCGAGTATGGGAAGTCACAGAATGTAATATAAGAGAGGAATGTGATGTTCCTGAAGATGATCCTTCGTGCATTTACTTCAAGGTGAACTGCAGCTCGGAATTGGCTCCACTTTTTGTCGATAAAGAGAAGTCTAAGCCGAGGAGTATGAAGAGAACTTCGGATTCAGCCTGTGTTGTTGTTCCTTCCGAAGTATTTCGGATATCAGAACAACCAATACATGAGTTTTATGGGCATGATGGAGATGTGCTAGACCTTTCATGGTCTAAGGATAAGGTTGGTTATCTTTTGAATTCTATCAAATTGTATGTTCTTTTCTTTCTTATACACAATCTCTTATTGAAATCAAATCACACCTTTTGCAGTATTTGCTATCGTCATCTGTAGATAAAACCGTGCGATTGTGGAAAGTTGGTTGCGATAGCTGCCTCAAAGTTTTTGTACATAATAATTATGGTATGCGTAATTTGCTCATAAATCTTGCAGTTCCTATGTGTCTTGTTCTAGTTGTTATTATAGTTCTAATAACTAACCTTTTTTCCGAATAAATTTGTGCAGTGACATGCGTCCAGTTCAATCCCGTTGATGAAAATTATTTTGTTAGTGGTTCAATAGATGGAAAAGTTCGTATTTGGGAAATTGGGGAATGCCGTGTTGTCGACTGGACTGATATTAAAGACATTGTCACCGCATTGTGTTACCGGCTAAATGGGAAGGTAGTTAATCTGATACACATTCTACTTGTTATATTTGAAATTCAATGGACTCTGAAATTTATTCTTTTGTATACCTTTCTTCTTGCAGGGAATAGTAGTCGGCAGCATGCCTGGTGATTGCCGCTTTTATGATGTATCAGGTATGCATATATTATTAACATGCAAGGTCATAATGATAAAATTATCGTGGAATAGATCTCTTTGTCTGCATTATAGGAGTTGAAGATATTAGTTTGAATCTTATACACTTCTTTGAACTGTGATTGAATTGCACAAGGGAAGTACTAAACATATGTATAACAAGTCTCTAGTCTGAAATGCTCTTTCATTTTTGGAAATAAGGGCAGCAGTTCAGCACTGAAGTAAACAAAGACGATATCAAGTTACGAATCTTAGGTAGATAACTGGACTGGTGGCCTACAAGATCCCAAATAGTTGAGATTTCTGTTGTAAGTAATTGTGATTTCGACCTTTATCTGTAACTTATCTAGGAATATGTGCTAAAAATTTTAGAGACACATCGTTAGGAAAATATGTTCCTAAGAATAATGCTAAAACATAGTGAAGCCAGAATATTTCTTGTGTTTCAATTTTAAAGGTTACCTGGTTCTTGATAAGACTAGCATAATTAAATGTCACGGATGTTTGTTTTGTAATAGTGTGATGGATTCTTATGATTAACCAATAAGTTGTTAGATCTAAAGGACATAAAGGAAAAAGGCCCGTCGTTTGAAGAAGAGTTCCACATTCTAATGTGTCAAACCCTAATAATTGTCACATGTATACAGAATCTTTATGCACCAATTATTGAAGTGAAATCATTCCCTATTATGTCAACCCTTTTTTTTGTGAATTTTCAACTCTTGTACCTCTCCCTTTAGTTTTCTGTGATGCAGGAATTCATGGTCGCAAATCCTAACAATGTTCTTTTGCCATTTTGACCCCTGTGGAATTCTTTTGCCATTTTTTATAATCCCAGGGCTGTAATTTCCCTTACAGCTATCAACCTTCTTTGTTGCTCCCATTTTAGATCTTTTCTTCTGTTTTCCTCCCAATTTTAGATTTTGAATAGGCACCGAAATTACTTTAGTGTTCCATAAAGATAAATAACTGTATTTAAAAGTTGTCACACTCCGCGCTCATTTGTACTGTAAATTTTCTTTTGAGTTGTGTATGAAAGAAACCTTACTTCCCCTCACTTTTTGGCATTGATCAGATAATCAACTTCAACTGGATGCTCAAATCTCCTTGCAATCTAAAAAGAAGTCTCTTGACAACAGGATAACTGGCTTTCAGGTTAGCTATCTCTGAAACCATAGACATCTTGTATTTTCCTGTCTTCTTATAGTTTTGTTTAATGCATCTCGATCTGATGCTAAATTATCTGTTCCATCCCATCATTCAGTATTGCCCAACAGATCACCGGAAACTTCTGGTCACTTCCGCTGATTCCCGAATCCGCCTTCTTGATGGAGTAGATGTGATCTCCAAGTACAAAGGTATAATACAAAATAATTTATCATACTCGTCTTATAACTTTCCCTTGACATCATAAAAAGGGGGTGAATATCACAAAGCCACCCAAACTTTTGGAGGTTTTGACCAGTACCCCTCTGATGTTTGGGGGGTTTTGCACAGGATCCCTGGACTTGTCTCACTCTAGTGTCATGACGGAAGACAAGTACTTTTAGTTGTACCCTTATCTGTAAAATCTAACTTCTATATTACCCTTTCAGGTAAGAGCAGCTAGGTAAAAAGTAAAAAAGAAAAAGAAAATAGTTTAGACTTTTTACTCTTAATCCGTTAACGCTGTTCATGAGACTTTGCAATAGTTCAGAGAGGTTTAGTATAAATTTGAAAGTTCAAGGCAATTTCTTTGATTTTTTAAGTTCAGAGGGAACCCACTTTTGTTTTTTTTGTTTGAGGGTTCATACTTCTAGGTCTCCGCAATGCTGGAAGCCAGATATCAGCATCATTCACACCCGACGGCAAGCATATCATATCAGCCAGCGAGGACTCTAGTGTATACATATGGAATCACATTGATAACCATGATTCCTCATCACATAATCATGCAAAGAGCAGCAGCAGATCCTACGAGCGATTCACCTCTGCCCATTCATCGGTTGCAGTACCTTGGCCTGGCCCAGTATCAAGAAACTCTACCTCCGAGTTTCCCTCAGAAAACAAAACAGATCCCTTGATCAACAGGAACAATATTTACCTCTCGCCTGCTGGTAGTGTTACTTTAAGCCGTGAGTTTTTGTCTGAGTTTTTGCCTAGGGGCTCATCAACTTGGCCTGAGGAGAAGCTCCCCTCGAGCTCTCCAACCCTAGGTAAATCTCAGTACAAGTTCTTGAAGGCTTCGTGCAGGAATTCATCACATGCTTGGGGTCAAGTTATAGTAACGGGTGGATGTGATGGTAGGATTCGATCATTTCAAAACTATGGATTGCCCGTTAATTTGTGAACTCTGTTGAGCCTTAGGTTGTGTTTTGTGACCATTAAAAAATTGAACCAGGAATTGATCAAGCTAAACCATTTTTTGCCAATGCTGACCCAGTTTTTACCAAATACATTTTCTCCCGAAATGGGACCATGATCAATCCTGATTCAATTTGGAGTGGTTGCCAAACTGGCCCTTAAGATTTCAAAGATTGTATATGGAGTGTATAGAGAAATTCTATGTCGGTGTTCTACAGCTAGATTGTAATTTGTTTGGATAGAGGGATACATTTAGATTATACAATACAGATTCATTCATTTGTTCAACTGTGAGCTGTGTGTTTCCTCACGTTCCCTATGATCCTCTTGTATTTTGTTGTGCATTATATCTGATCAGGATCAGGATTTGGGGAAATTTTGTGATTTGAGTTTTGGTGTTCTGCAAACCAATTTTGGGAATTTTGAGATTCATTTTTGTCCTGTCAAATGAAGTGGATGTACGGGAACCGAGTTATTGTAAAGTTAAAGATACATGAACATCATATAGAGCTCGAAATAAGAACCAAGATGTGCTTGATGAAAGAAGCAAATACGCCGCTAATAATACATTGTATTTGTTCAGAAAAATACCCTGTACGTGTTAGGAAGAATGCATTACAGATAGATATTACTTTTGGATAAAACAGTCTCTGGTAATATTTTCGTGTGTTTCTCATTTTAGTTTGTAATTGAATAAAATTTAGGTTTAAAACCAAGATGTGCTTGATTTTAAATGACATTTAATAGCTAACGTCCAACATTTAACTAATTTAGGTGGTCTAGACTTAATTTGAGTTATGAATGAGTAACAGATTTCGAAATTTTGTGAACGAGACTATCATATCGAATACTTGTGTGCAAACAAGTAACCCTGGGGTAACATGAATTAAAATTCTTGACAGAAATTATTATTATTATTATTATTATTATTATTATTTTGGAGGGCGAGGAGAATTTAAACAAGTTAGAAGTTCAAATTTCAACTCAACACCTCTGCAAATTGCATCCGAAAGCCGACATGAAAGAGATGGGCACCGTTGGCTTCCATGTTCGGAGAACACGATGCGCGTAAGGGGCTGTTTGGATCGGTGTTTTGGATCGGTAAAAGGAAGGAAAGCTGTTAAAAATGTCAGCTTTTTGACAGCTTTCCCCCAAAATCGTCTCTTATAGAGATAATTTTGGAGGAAAGCTGTCAAAAAGCTGATATTTTGACAGCTTTCTCTCTCCTTTCCCCTTCCAAAAACCGGAACCAAACAGCCCCTTAAGAGTTGTTCCGTTGAACTTTCTTTGAAATGGGTGCCCATATTTATCCTATAAATAATGGAATTTATAGCATGAGAACCTGCAGTCTAATCGACGCATGTCGAAATTAATGTCAGCTTGAAGCCTGAACGTTGATAAATAAAGTTTGTGGCTGGTTGTCGGAGATGGCAAGGGACAGGATTTTTGACGCTGTACTTGGAAAAAAGTCATTCTCATCTCTACCGTCTTGTTGGACAAATTGTGTCCCTGCTGAATTTGGTGCATTTAATATAGTAGAATATTATTTGATATAACTTTCTTTCTTTGCTACACTTATTTCTAGGCGTCTGCATATATTATGCCCAGCCTAAGTATAGGCCAACATATTGGACTTGTGGTTTGTGGTGATGTTTTTATGTGTTCGGCCTTCAAACAAAAAGGCTAACGAGTATTTATATACCATATCGTCTCATCTACTTTTCACTTATACACATGTACTTTGGCAGTAAAAAAAAAAAATCTTATAGTTTTTTAAACTTGCACTTATATACCCTCACTTTTTTTAGTACTTATATGGCCCCGTTTGGTAAAAGGGTTAATGAAGAGGGATTAAGGAGAATGATTAACATAGTTAGCCAATTTGATAATCCGAAGGACTAAATTATTAATCCGTTATATATGTTTTATTTTAACCCTTATGGTCATTTTCAGTGCTTGGGAATAACAATGATTTTAACTATTTTCTTTATAATTAGAGGGGTTAGCTTCGTTTAACATTTCTATATATTTTGTGTTTGACAAATTATAGAGGGTTAACTCACTTTAACCATTATATAGATTTTTTTGTGTTTGGCAGGTTAATTAAGAAGGGTTAAGTCTCTTTAACCTCTCACTTAACCCTTTGCCAAACGGCACCTGAAGTTTTTAATTCTGACACTTATTTAAGTGCTAGTTGCAAAAACTTTAGGGTATTTAAGTGCCGCTAAAAAAGTGAAGATATATAAGTGTAAGTTTAAAAAACTTTACGGTAATATAAGTTAAGGTATACAAGTGAAAGTAGGTAAAATAATAGGGTATACAAGTGCTAGCTATTTAGCCTATATACATAAACACCCATGTGTTAGAGAATCTGATCTATCCAACAACCAGACAACAATAGTTACCTTCATAGCGGAAAAGAATGTTACAAAATATTCGACCAAATATTGTTATATTCCAACCTCTTGATTATTTATCATAACTTGTTGGTAATCCTTTCTACGTAAGTTGATGCGTATATGAATAGAACTGTTGCGCCCCAAATTATTTTACATGATGCTATAAATATATATATCTTTAGTCGACTATACAAGTGGTATCCAGAAGAGTGAGAAAGAGGTGGATGAGGGTTTTCATAGCTGAAATCCTAAGTCAGCAAGTAACCTTAAACATATTAGGTACGGATAAATTTCTCATTTTTATGTGCATGCGTGTGCACATTTGGAAGAAAATTGCTCAGAATTGGGTGGCGGTGATTGTAACTTTCAGCCAAATCAAAGCGGAGTAACACGTACTACTGTATGCTTTCAGATGCAAGCTATCGATACAAGGTGCCACTGCTAAGATTAGCGATAATGCTGAGGGAGGTTCCTCTTTGACTCCCTTCATGTCAAGACAAAAATTATAAAATTTGTAGATTGTAACTAATGAAAATCATGAAATTTAAACTACGCGTACTTAATTGCTATTTGGTGAAAAAGAAAAAAAATTAATAAAAATTATGGGTTATAGCTCATAAAATTAATAACAAATTTTGATGTACATGCACTTAATTTTCATTGGTTGAATTGGGAAAAAAATTACAAAAATCATTGGTTACATAGCCCATGAAAATCATGAATTTCAAACAATGAGTACTTAATAGCCTTTGGGTCGTACTAATTTTCATTTGGTTAAAATAGACAAAAATTACAAAACCTGTGGTTTGTAGCTCATGGAGATCATAGATTTTGAACTACACATATTTAGTTGCTATTTGGTCAAAGCAAACGAAAATTAACAAATATCATGTGTTATATCGCTCATAAAATCATGAATTTTAAACTCTACAAAATTATGTACTATTGGGTCAAGACGAGGCAAAATGGATAAAAATTATTAGTTATAGCTTATGAGATCTAGAATCTTAAATTTCACAAAGTTATTTGCCATTGGGTCCAAACGAATGAAATGGATAAAAATCATGGATTACAACTCATGACATCCTGAATATTAAACACCACAAATTTATGTATCATTGGCAAAAAACCGTTGGTCATAACTTATGAAATTGTGAACTTTAAAACTAAAAAAATATTTTCTATTAAATCGAGACGAACAAAAATAGACAAAAATCATGGTTTATAGGTAATGATGTGGTGAATTTTGAACTCTGCGAGTTAGCCATTGGCGCGAAACAAGAAAAATGGAAAAAAATCCTAATGAGATCATGAATTTTAAACTCTTCAAAATTATTTTCCATTGGGTCAAAACGAACAAAAAATAGACATAAATTATGGGTTATACAAAATAAAACTGTGAATTTTAAACTCTACAAACTTATTTATCATTGGATACAAATAAATGAAAATGGACAAAAATCGCGGATTATAGCTCATAAAACCATGGATTTTAAACTTTGTAGAATTGTTTTCTATTGGGTCGAAATGAACAAAAAAAATTCAAAAATAGTAGGTGGCTCATGAAATCATAAAATTTAAACTTTGAGAAATTATTTATCATTGGATCTAAAAGAATAAAAATAAACAAAATTCATGAATTTTAGCTCATTAAATCATGAGTATTAAACCGCATAAAGTTATTTACCATTAGATCAAACCAAATAAAATTAGAAAAAATCGTGGGTTGTACCTCATGAAATCATGAATTTTAAACCCTGTAATATTATTTGCCATTAGTTCAAAATGAACAAAAACGTAAAAAAACCGTGTGTTATAACTTTACCTAATGAAATTGTGAAGTTTGAATTTTACAAAATTAATTACCATTGGGTCAAAATAAACAAAATGGACAAAAATAATGGGGTTATATCTCATGAAATAATAAATTTTGATTTCCATAGAATTATTTTCCATTGGGTTTGAAATGAATGAAAAACTTTAAAAATTATATATTACTCATAAATTTTGAATTTTGAACAATATAAAATTATTTTCTATTGTATTGAAATATATGAAAATGAATAAAAAAAATCAAAGGTTGTTGCTCTTGAATCCATGGATTTTAAACTCCACAAAATTAGTTGCTATTCAATTGAAATAAATGATTGGACAAATATCGTAGGTTATAGCTCATAAAATTATGAAAATTTTAAACTTTACAAAACTATTTACCATATGGTTGAAGCAAATAAAAAAGGACAAAATTCATCGATTATAGTGCATGAAATAATGAATTTCAAACTCTAAAAATTATTTTCCATTAAATCAGATGAACATAAATTTAAAAAAAATCATGACTTATAGCTCATAAAATCATAAATTTTAAATTTATAAAAAGTTATTTATCATTGGTCTAAAACAAATAAAAATGGATAAAATCATAGATTATAGCTTTTGAAATCTTGAATTTTAAACTCCCTAAAATTATTTGCCTTTAGGCCTGAACATAAATAATTGTGATTGTATCAAAATGAATAAGAAAATCACAATGTGTTTGGAATTAAGTCAAACTAACAAAAGTGGATGAAAATCATGAATTATTAAACTCCATAAATTAATTTTCATTGGGTCAAAAGTAACAAAATTAAATAAAAATTATGAGTTATAACAGTTGAAATCATAAATTTTGAACTCTGTAAAAGTATTTGCTATTGGGTCAAAATAAATGAAAATGAATAGATATTATGGGTTTACAGCTCATGAAATTATGAACTTTTTTACTTTGAAGATTATTTACCATTGGATCAATAAAAACAAAAATACATCAAATAGAGGGTTATAGCTCATGAAATTATAAATTTTGAACTCCACCAAATTTGTCACATCCCACGACCAAAAGTCATGCCACACGAGCACGTGACTAGTCTAGGCAACGTATGCAATGGAGCTAATTTCAACCCCAAAGCATGCACTTAAGCCTATATTGTACATCCAAAGTAAAATCATGGAATGTCAGATGATCATAACCAAAAGGTGGTTAAAGCTAATATCCCGCGGAAGCAAATATACAGTGGAAGCAAATATATAGTGGAAGCAAATGAAATGTGGATAGACAAGTCCCATTGTGACACCCTCACTTTAGTCCCACATGGACTAGTGTGAAGAAATGTTAGTGGTTTAAATAGAAAAAATCCTAAGGCCCAATAACAACTAATGCTAGCATTTTGATAGTGGATTTTAGCCAACATCGAGTTGCTCTCGGTGGGTCCTACGGCTTGCATGCGCCAACGGGCCCATGAGCATGAGTTATGATAAATAGTATTAGAACAGTTGCCAACTGGAAGTATGGAGTTAAGTGTTGTATGGAGCTAAGTGCTACACCGCATGGATACGATGGGAGCCACCTTTAGAGTTCACATAGCTGGCAATGACATTTAGATGTGCCAATTGTCATGTCATTATGACGAGGACGTTATCTTTCTAAGTGTTGGCCTTCTTGTTTTGATGATGATTTACAAACAATTTACTACTAATGTTATTTATCTAGTGTTTGTGCATTCCTATGTATTATAGACAAACAACGTTGTTGGAGGATGGATGTAATCGAGCCTTAACGATCATATCAAATGGAGGTTGGCGGAATGTCGGGTTGAAGCCTATACATTTCAAGTTAAAGATCAAGTTCAAGCTTCATCCGCAAGTGTACCAAGTCAAGCTTAATTGAAGATCAAGATTGCTTGGGTAATGTAGTTTTAGATTTTATATTATGTGTGTTATATACTCTAAGCTCAATATCTATACACACACATTTATTGGTTTCTTCGTATATATATATATATATATATATACACAAGTTTTGGTTTCTATACATATATATAGTTTTATATATATACTTGCAAAATGGTGATTTTTCACAAATGGGAAATGCAATTTGGAAAATTCTTTTTGTAATATGTTCATTTACATGTTTATATACATTTCCCAAAGTTTCATTATTTTTAGACTTCATTTGTTATTTTTAACATATTTTTCAAAGCCTCAAAATCAGCTTCTAAAACCTGTTTCTCTGCATATCAGTTTTCGGTCGACCGATCCGGTCGACCGCTCGTTTGTTCTTTCGTCAGCATGGTCCAGAGAGTTGGTCGGTCGATTGATGCGGTCGACCGAGAGCTCCATCGGTCGACCACACCAGTCGATCGACGATGGTCCAGAATAATCCTTCGTGTTTTTTGTTTTGTCATTTGGTTTGGGGTTTTTGTTGAGATCTTGAGTGGGTATAAATACCCATTGCTGATCTCTTTTCATAGGGGTTAAGAATGTTTTAAAAGAAGTTTTTAACAAGGGTTTTAAAAAGAGTTTAAGCTTGTTTTAAGCTTGTTTAAGGGTTTGGTTTAAAGCAGTTTTAGCTTTCACAAGTGGAGGAGATTATCTTATTGTTTGGACCTCAAATCTCCATCTCTCCATCTTGATCTAGAGAAGTTTTCCTAAACTCAACTCTAGCTTTATCAATCCCCTTCATCCTCTTCTTTGTGTTCATAGAGAAGTTTTCTAACTCTTTTCTCTAGCAATTTCATTATTGATTTTCATATTCTTATTATTGCTAGTTTGCTATTTGAGTTAGATTTTATTTTACTCATTGTTACACACACCCACATTGAGCTTTTAGTATTTACATACATAGTATTATTGGGTGGTGAGATTGTGTGATATTGAGTTGAGCCTAATTGAGTTCTCACCTTGTTAGAGAGAACAATCATTTGTTATATTATGCTTATTGTGAGAATCACTTTGTAATACACTTGTACACCGAGTGAGGAGTGTGTGGTGAGAGTCGGGGATCGTCCCAAGAGGAGTGGCGTCGGTTGACGAGCCTAGGGAGAGGTTGTAACCGAGCACTTGAGGAGGAGGACACGGGCTAGGACCAACACTTAGTGTGTGAGGTGTGATTGCATAGTGATTGTATTGTGAGGTGTAAACGTTGTTCGGGTGAACGTAGAAAACCCGGTTGAGATAGTGGAGATCTCCTCGAGGTGAGGAGCGGAGACGTAGGTCAAGTGGTTAGACCGAACTCCGTGATCATATCGTTTTGTTTGTGATTGCATTGGCGTTCTTATTCTTGTTTTCATATCTTATATCGCCTTTGTGTATTGCTCATCATATTACCCTATCACTTGTGTAGATTGTTTATTTTACCCTTGTGTTGTTTATATATCCTTGCATATATACATATTCATCATATAGGATATATCTCATTGTTCATATTGCTTATCCTAGCTTATATAGTTGTTATATTTCATACTTGCTAGGATAACTTATTAATTAATTTTAATTGGCATTTAATCGGATTAGATTAGCATAAGACCCTAATCACCCCCCCTCTAGGGTCTAACAATTGGTATCAGAGCTTGGTGCTCTTTGATTTAAGGTCTAATCGCCTTGAGTTAAAGATCCAAGTTATCTTTTTGTGCTAATCTTGTTTTGATTGCATTTGCATCTTGCTTGCATATTTTTACAAATTATGAATATGAATGATGCATCTTGTTTAGGCTATGATTCTAGTGTTGCTCCTAGATTAGACAATTTCCCCTATGCCCAATGGTGTGTTAGATTTAAACTATTTGTTAGATCTAAACATTTTGATTTATGGGAAATTATAGATGATGCTTATATTGTGCCCATTTTGGAGAAATCCAAGTGGAATAAAAATGATCATCGCATGTTTACTATGAACAACATTTTGTTAGAATATTTGTTAAATGCTTTTAACTCATCTATGTCTAACAAGTTTGTTCATTTTGATAGTGCTTACACCTTATGGATATTTATAGAAGCACATCAAGGAGACTTGGAGGCGATCCGACAAGCTTTGGAGGATCCCGCTTCAAGTTCATGTGGAGCATCATGCACACGGCCACTAGGCGATAGCCCTAGTGAGGTTTGCGAGTTCAAATCTATTAATGATTTACCTAATGATGAACTTGCTTGTGCTAGTGAAAAATTATTACATGCCTTTAACAAATTGCAAAATGATTTCATTAATTTACAAAGCAAGCATGAAATTTTGAAATCCGATCATGAGTTGTTAGCATCTAAGTTTGAAACTATTTCTAATGAAAATGTGATCCTTAAAGAAAACAATGAAAAATTAAAATTGGATCATGTTTCTTTAACTTCAAACGTTGCTAGTTTAACTCATGAAAGAGATAATGCCATGTTAGAAGTAAAGAACATACAAAATAATACTGCTTCCTTTATAAATGATTATTTATGTTCTACTTCTAAAAATGCATATGTGCCTAAAAATGAAGATTTGAATCTTATGAAAAATAGTATTTCATCTTTAGATTCAACTTTGAAAATATGCATTGATAACCATAAGAAACTTATGGACAAGTGTGCTAAATCTAGTAAATCACCCATACACTATGCACACTTGTATAGCAAAGTTTACAAGTGCTCCATTTGTGGTCGTAAAGGCCATTTAGCTAAATTTTGCTATGATGCACAAAAACATAAGAATATTAATCCTTCTTGTGCATCTCATCAAGTTTCTTCATCACATGTACACACACATGCACCCATTGCTCATCATAAGCATGCTCATGTGTATAGATGTGATCATTGTGGTAGATTTGGTCATTTGGCCAAATTTTGTTTTGATTTAAAGAGAGTTTCACATTTGCAAAATAATTTTAAAAGATCATCCATGTTTGCAAATGTTTCTAAAGTTTCCCGTGCACAACCGTTTGGTCAACATAAGCAAATGCTTCCTTTCCATTGTACTTATTGCAATCGGAAGGGTCATTTGAGTAATTTTTGTTATGACCGTGTTCGTGCACCATATATGCCTAAGAGGGTTCATAACCCTAAGGCTTTGAACTTTAATGATAGGGGTCATGTCCCTAAATCTTTTGGTACCAAGAGTTCTTGGGTACCAAAACAAATTTAAACTTTAAACCAAGAATTTTAGTGTTCTTACTTTTTCCTTTCTTGGTTTTAAAATTATGTCTTAAAATATTTTGATTATGAAAATAAATTTATAATTGATAAAATCTTTTGTTTTCATGATTATTTGTTTTGTTTTGATGAGAGGTTTGCATTTATATAACCCTCCGGATTTATTGGGTGTTTATTCCCAAATCATATTTACCGGATGCTAGAATGATTATATGGGTTGTAACAAGCTTAAGAGCTTGATATATTGTTGCCTCTCTTGAAATTCTTTTGTTAAAGATTTTATTTTGATTGATTGCTTTGAATTCATTATACTTCACTTATATGATGATATTTATGTGTTTGTGCTTATGGATCATCTATTCGTGGTTTATAATGTATTCTATGAGTGGTTTGATCAAGTTCTTCATTGATCAAACATCGTTTTTGGATATAAACTTTGATTTATGATTTCTTCTGATGGATTTGTTTTCATTTGAAAACTTTTTTGCATGTTTCTCATGTTCCTCTTCTTTTGATTTCATAAATCTATTCTTATACATGGTTTTTATAATGAGACACTATCTTTATAATGTCATATCATTATGTGTCCTCATTGTATCTTGTTTGTATGTGAGTGATGCTTAGCATATCTTTTCATTTATGCTCGCTCACATATTTGCCATGATCTTTCTTTATCTATATTCTATATGGCTTTTTGATAGGGGGAGCATTCCCTATAATTGTTTGGTACTCACCTATGCTTATTGATAGGGGGAGCTTTCGCTCTCTTATTCTTTTGTCCCCTTTTTGATGTTGTCAAAGGGGGAGAAATATTGTGAGTATATGTATATTCTTTCTTGTTTATATGCATGTGAATTGTAATTTATATATTCATTTCCTTTCATGCATATATCATTTTTGTAAATTGTTTGTCATCATCAAAAAGGGGGAGATTGTTGGCCTTCTTGTTTTGATGATGTTTAACAAACAATTTACCACTAATGTTGTTTATCTAGTATTTGTGTTTTCGTATTTATTGTAGACAAACAACAAGTTGGAGGATGGATGGAATTAGAGCTTCAACGATCATATCCAAAGGAGGTTGGCGGAATGTCGGTGAAGCCTTGCTATTCAAAGTTCAAGATCCAAGTTCAAGCTTCATCCGCGAGATTACCAAGTAGAGCTTATTGAAGACCAATCAAGCTTGGGTAATTTAGTTTAGGAGTTTATATTATGTGTGTTATATACTCTAAGCTCAATATTATATTCACACACACATTTATTAGTTTCTTAGTATATATATATATATAGTTATATACATATACATCTTGGTTTTTAGTTTTATCCACAAACAAAGTTTTTACAAATAAATTCCAAAAAATGTGTATACATGCTTGTTTTCTATGTGGATAAGTTGTTTTGGTTTAATTTCATAGATATGAAACAAATATATTTTCATATACATACTCATACGTTTTACTTTCTATTGTATTTGTGAAAATATTGTTTTCTTGGTTTATAGACTTAACAATAATCATATACATCTTTTATTAAGTCTACAAAATCATTTTGTAATGTTTCAAAACATGGTTAAGCTAAAATGTCAAGATTCATATGTTTACATTTTCATGTTTTGGACTATTTTGTAAAATGATGATATTTCTCATTTGGGAAGTCTTTTTAGAAAACCAGTTTTTGTAGCATGTGTATTATCATGTCTACAATCATTCCCCAAAGTTTTACATTTTTCTGAATTTATTTGATATTTTTAAACAGGGTTTTAAAATCAGCAAAACAGTTTTTGAATATGTCAGATTTCGGTCGACCGCACCGGTCGACCGAACCTAAGGTCAAAAGTTCACTGAGCGACAGAAAGCTGTCGGTCGACCGGTCCGGTCGACCGATGAAAATTTTCGGTCGACCGACGAAATTTTCGGTCGACCGACTATACATTCAGTAACGATATTTGTATTTTTACTTCTCTCAGATTATAATGTAAGGCAAAAATAAGTTTATAACTCTGAAGCATTAGTCGGCGATTACACACACACTCACTTCAAAGTTAATTTTGGACAAAATCTGTCAAAAAACCATTTGTAAGAAAAGTTGTTTGAAGAAAATACTTTCACATTCTTAGTAATTATATCTTAAAGTATTTTCCAAAGTTCATAGTTCTTTGGAGATTTTCAACTATTTCTTTTTGCCCTTTCATTGATCTGCAAAATTCAACAGTCTCAGGCGACCAGAACCGATCGACCAATCAATTCAAGAGCGCAGAAACTGTTTTTTCCAGTAACAGTTATTTTAGTCGACAATCGAGCCAGTCGTTTGAGTCAGCGAACCAAACAGTTAATTCAGTTGCACCACGCAGATTATTCAGTCGACTAGGCAGAAGGCCGTTTTTTACAGCAACTACTATTTTAGTCGATCAGTCAACAAAAAAACAACCAAGAACAAATTTCATAAAAGGCTGTTTAAAATCAGTCGGTTAATAGTAACTCAGCTTTCGGACGGCCATAGTTTTTCAATCGACTAAACTGTGGCTGTTTTACAGCTAATAGCTAGTGTGATTTGACTTGATGTTCTGCTGCATGATTGCAAAAACATTTTTCAATAGATTCTTCTGATTTGAAGCTAATAGGCATTGACTCAAATTGATTTGATTGAGAGGCTATAAATACTCCTCAAGACCCATCTGAACATAATAGATTATTATATAATATATATATATATATATATATATATATATATATATATATATATATACTATATATATATTATATAGCGCCTGTCCATCCGGCCCGGCCTGGCCCGCGAAATCCAGAGCCCGGCGCGGGCAAAACGGAGCCCCGGACCCGGTACCCCGCGCGGTCGGGCCAACCGGGCGGCTCGGCGGTCGGCCCGGATTTTTTCAATTTTTTTCTTTTCTTTTTTTTTGAATAAAAAAATACTAAAAATTGTTTAAATTATCTCTCCTCTGTT
>NC_033797.1:140957929-141003962 GCF_001876935.1 Asparagus officinalis
AAATCCTATTAGCTTCAAATCAGAAGAAATTGTTGAAAATCGTTTTTGCAATCATCACAAAATCAAGTCAAATCAACTAGCTATTACTGTAAAACAGCCACAGTTTAGTCGATTGAAAAATATGGACGGTCGACTGAGTTACTGTTAAGTCGACTGATTTAAATAGCTGGTTGACTGATCGACTAAAATAGTAGTTGCTGTAAAAAACGGCTTCTGCCTAGTCGACTGAATAACTGCGTTGGTCAACTGAATTACTGTTTGGTCGACTGACTCAAACGACCGGTCGATTGGTCGACTAAAATAACTGTTACTGAAAAAACAGTTTCTGCTCGATTGATTGGTCGATCGTTCTGTCGACTGACTGTTGAATTTTGCAGACAATGAAAGCAAAAAGAAATAGTTGAAAATCTCCAAAAACTATGAAACTTTGGAAAATACTTTAAGATATAATATACTAAGAATTGAAAGTATTTTCTTCAAACAAACTTTTTCTAAAAATGGTTTTTGAAGATTTTGTCAAAAATTAACTTTGAAGTGAGTGTGTGTGTAATCCCCTAATGCTTCAAGAGTTATCAAACTTATTTTTGCCTACATTATAATCTAGAGAGAAGTAAAATACAAATATCGCTTACGAATGTATATAAATCTTGTGTATCGATATTTGCTAAGTTTTATTATTGATGAAGCTTTTCTTGAATATATACTTGAATGCTCTTCTTGAGTAGATATTTACTTGAGTTGATCTTTGAGCATTTTAAGGTTTCTTCATCAACTTGCCTCCACCTCCATGAATATCATCATTAACATGCAAATCCATTCATCCTCCTTTCCATGGCACTATGTTGCTTGATAAACATATCATGCGTAGGATCACTTAACAAGCAATTAGTACCAATAATGGGGTTTATAATTCATCATCAAAACACGAGACCCAACAATCCCTCCTTTTTGATGATGACAAACCACAATTATAAAAGAGCAAAAAAGAAAGAAATAAATGATAAAAAATTATCTATAGATAGATGCTCCCCTATCTATAAGACTCTCCCCCTATCTATGTGTACGAATTTTGGAGATTTTCTCCCCTTTTGGCAACATCAAAATAGGGTACATAAGGATAATGAGAGGAAGAAAAAAATAAAAAAACACAAAAATGTTGTGTTAGTCGACTGATAGAGGCGATAACTGAAACTTGAACGTAGTATTTTCAACAAACTCACTTAAAGCATTTAGCTTGCACCCACATCTATGGAATATGCCATGTCCTTTCAGTTTTTTGCAAGGTCTCTGTGTTGGATATTTTAAGACACCCACATACTTGAGGCCCATATCCATGTTATGTAATATTGTAAGTTTTACCACAGTGATTGTTGATTTAGAATCAACTTATTAGGTGCACTCACATAACTATGTCCTACATGATAAGATGCATTTCTAGCAAACGTAAATCCAGCATATCCAAAAACATGGGATTGTGTAAACCAATTTGTAAAGCACATGAATTGAAATAGACAACAATCAATCTCGATATGGTGGTTGGGGCAACAAATAATGATTAGGAAAGCAATAATGATGATGCCTCACGTTGGGACAACATGATTGTGGTTGGTGAAACAGATGGAATTGAGATCACAACATCAGAACTAATGCTAGTAAGTTCAAGAGTAGGTTAAAACCCTGATTACTTCATAGATTGATCAGACATTATAATGGGAATTGGGAAGGAGTTGCCTGAGGACAAAAAGCTCAAGTTTTTTATCCTAAAATTAAGTACAAATCTGAGTATGGATAAATTTTGGAGATGAAATCTAGTATCATATCCACTAAAACGAAAAAAGGACATGAGCATTGATGATTTCTAGTATGATGGATATGCATATTAAGCCTATTGATGCAAACAATTATCATAATGAAAAAAAGTCAATAATTTGGAGAAACCAGAAGCGACAAGGTTGTAAAGATTAAGTGAATCAAAATTGTGTTAATAGACTTAGGTTGTCTAATGGCATGTGGTCATTGTCTAAAAACTAATAGATTTAGAATTGGGGGTATATATCTAAGATCAGATAATTCATATTCATGTCTCTATCTGCAAAAGCAAATTTAATTATCCATATTTGAATTTGCATGGTTAGGATACTTTTATATTATATTGATATCCACGAGGATACGGATGTGGAATTTATTCAGATTATCTGAATCCATTTACATCCTTACTTATAACTGTTCGTGGGAAAAACTGTTTTCTTCGTTAATGATTCCATTGATTACTTTGTTAACAGTTTATCGGTTACAAAGATCCGGTCTTTTTATAAGATCCGGTTACAATGAGATCAAAGAAAAAATAAAGATTACAACTTAACGAAGGAAATAATAGCCGAGGGGATTATTTCACCAAGGAAATAATAGCCCGTAGTTATTGAAATCGACCAAGCGAAATCGAGACTCTTCTCGGGATCAAAGGCCAAGCTTTGATCCGGAGGGAAACCGTGTAGATCTTGTTGGCCTTCTTGTTTTGATGATGTTTATTGTATATTCATTTCCTTCATGCATATATTCCTTTTTGTAAATTGTTTGTCATCATCAAAAAGGGGGAGATTGTTGGCCTTCTTGTTTTGATGATGTTTAACAAATAATTTATCACAAATGTTGTTTGTCTAGTATTTGTGTTTTCTTATTTATTATAGACAAACAACGTAGTTGGAGGATGGATGGAATAGAGCTTCAACGATGATATCCAATGGAGGTTGGCGGAATTGTGGAGTGAAGCATCGTACAATTCTATACACACACATTTATTGGTTTCTTCGTATATATATATATATATATACACACACATAAGTTTTGGTTTCTATACATATATATAGTTATATATATACATACATAGTTTTTGAGTTTTCATGTTTATAATATGAAATCACATATTTCATATTTACTATTGTGTTTTTGAAAACATTGCATAGAATATATAATTTTATGAAAATATTGTATTCTTCTATATATATATAGTTATATATATACATGCATATGTTTTGGGTTTTCATGTTTATAGATATGAAATTATATATTTTATATTTTCTATTGTGTTTTTGAAAACATTGCATAGAATATGCAATTTTGTGAAAATATTGTATTCTTAGTTTGTAGACTTGAATATCAGTTTATACATGTTTTACTAAGTCTATAAAAACATTTCACTAAGTTTCAAAAGTTGGTTTATGTCAAAACATCAAAATTCAAGTATCTCATATTTTCATGTTTTGAACTATTTTGCAAAATGGTGATTTTTCACAAATGGGAAATGCAACATAAATGGGAAATGCAATTTGGAAAATTCTTTTTGTAATATGTTCATTTACATGTTTATATACATTTCCCAAAGTTTCATTATTTTTAGACTTCATTTGTTATTTTTAACATATTTTTCAAAGCCTCAAAATCAGCTTCTAAAACCTGTTTCTCTGCATATCAGTTTTCGGTCGACCGATCCGGTCGACCGCTCGTTTGTTCTTTCGTCAGCATGGTCCAGAGAGTTGGTCGGTCGATTGATGCGGTCGACCGAGAGCTCCATCGGTCGACCACACCAGTCGATCGACGATGGTCCAGAATAATCCTTCGTGTTTTTCTTCTCCGTCGGTCGACCGACAGAATTTCCGGTCGACCGACAATAGATCCGTTGGCTTCCAACGGCTATTTATCTGAGCTGTTTGCTGGGGCTGTTTTTATCTTTTGTTAGAGGTTTTGACTGAGATTTAGAGTGGGTATAAATACCCTATTGCTGTTCTCCTTCAACCTAACCAAAAAGAAGTTTTTAAACAAGGTTTTAAACAAGGTTTTAAACAAGGGTTTTAAAAGAGTTTTACAGGTTGTTTTAAGTTTGGTTTTTGTTTACAAAGGAGAAAGCTTCACTGCAGATTGAGGGATTCTTTCTCAATCCTCTTCATCATCTTCTTTGTGTTTTAGAGAAGTTTTCTAACTCTTTTCTCTAGCAATTTCATTATTGATTTTCATATTCTTATTATTGCTAGTTTGCTATTTGAGTTAGATTTTATTTTACTCATTGTTACACACACCCACATTGAGCTTTTAGTATTTACATACATAGTATTATTGGGTGGTGAGATTGTGTGATATTGAGTTGAGCCTAATTGAGTTCTCACCTTGTTAGAGAGAACAATCATTTGTTATATTATGCTTATTGTGAGAATCACTTTGTAATACACTTGTACACCGAGTGAGGAGTGTGTGGTGAGAGTCGGGGATCGTCCCAAGAGGAGTGGCGTCGGTTGACGAGCCTAGGGAGAGGTTGTAACCGAGCACTTGAGGGAGACACGGCTAGGTCCAACACTTAGTGTGTGAGGTGTGATTGCATAGTGATTGTAATGTAAGGTGTAAACGTTGTTCGGGTGAACGTAGAAAACCCGGTTGAGATAGTGGAGATCTCCTCGAGGTGAGGAGCGGAGACGTAGGTCGTGGGGACCGAACTCCGTAATCATATTGTTTGTTTGTGATTGCATTGGCGCACTTACTTTTATGTTCATATCTTATATCGCATTTGTATATTACTTGTTGATTATATTGCCCACTATCTAGTTTAGATTGTTTACCCTTGAGTTTATATATCCTTGCACATACATTGCATATATCTCTTTGTTAGGATATATCTTGTTGTTCATATTGCTTATCCTAGCTCATATACATTGTTGTATTTCATACTTGCTAGGATAACTTGTTAATAAGTTTTAATTGGCATAAAATCGGATTAGATTAGCATAAGACCCTAATCACCCCCTCTAGGGTCTAACACTAAGGTGGGGTGATTGTGACACCCTCACTTTAGTCCCACATGGACTAGTGTGAAAAAAAATGTTAGTGGTTTAAATAGAGAAAAACCCAATGCCCAAAAACAACTAGTGCTAGTATTTTGACAGTTGACTTTAGCCAACATCGAGTTGCTCTCGGTGGATCACACGGCTTGCACGCGCCAATAAGCCCATACGGAGTGTGACACCCATAGAATTACTGATAAGATAAAGTACCACAAATCTGATACATTAGATGTCCATCACAAAATGCATAATCAAAGTTACTAGGCTATATTATGGTCCGATACATCAACTGATAAAGATATATGTACATAATAATATTCTATAAGAACTTATAGAGCGAAGTCTAGATAAAATCTGGAACAGATAGATAAGAAAAACTCCTAAAACTGTCGAAAGTCATCATCTCCTAGTACTTATTCTCGCTAGACACTAGGGTACCTACACATGGGTAGTAATGTCCAGATATGCAACTGTTGTGCAAACTAGGATGATCAAAATTAAAGCTGTCTAGCAAGAGTGTAAGATGAAGAAGGTACATGGTAACTATGATGCATCAGACAGTGTGTGTTAACTGACTATCACATGGCTCTTATCATGATTTTATTTGGAAAAAAATTCTTGTTAGATAATGTGTGTTGAAATTCCCACAAGGAACTTGATCTTGATTTCATCCTTGGTCTTGGTTTTTATGCACATAAACTCCTTCATGCACTAGTGCGCTCAAAACCCAATTCTAGGCCATACATTCCCTAAGAGATATTAAATGAAGAGAAGCTTTACATAATTAAGGTCACCTTTGCAAAAAAGTAAAACATCATCAGCATAGGTCAGATGTGTGAGTTTGAGATGTTGGCACTTTGGATGATACTTGAAGTCATGATTGATGGTGAGAACATGAAGACATCTTGAAAAATATTCCATAGCAATTGTAAAAGGGCAAGGAGATATTGGATCCCCTTGCCTAATCCCTCTCTTACCTTGGAAATAACTACTCGATTCACCATTAATTACAATTGAGTAACTCACAGTCATGACACATTCCATAACCTAACCAATATACCTCAAAGGAAAATAAATCAGAATATCATGCAGAAAATCCCAATTGAGAGTATCATCGGATTTTCTAAGATAAATTTTCATCATGCATCTCGGACTTATATTGCTTATACCATAAAGCTGAGGAAATTCCTAAGCTAATAGGATATTACGCACAATGCTTCTATCCTTAATGAAACCACCCTGATTAGGACCATCCACATCACTAATAACCTTTTTAAGCCTATTTCTAAAATGATGGATATGCATTTATAGAGGACTTTGCATGAAGAAATAGGCCTGAATTCTAATGCAAAAGCAAGAGCTTTGACATGAGGAATTAACACAATAGAAGTTGAATTCACCTCTTTAGGTAATGTACTATGTTTGAAGAAGTCTTCCATAGCATCACAAAATTCATGCTCAATAATAGGCCAAGCATTCTTGAAGAACTTGTAAGAAAATACATCGAGGCCTGGACTTTTCTTGGAGTTTATCTGAAAAATTGCATCTTTAATCTCTCCCATTGTAATCAGTTTACACTGCTCAAAATAACTCCCAACAAAAACTTTATTGCCTCTCTCACATATATCTCTGATTACTTCCTGAGCAGAAGAAGACTCATCTAGCATGCTCTTATAAAATTATGTGATCTCATTCTGGATCTCTATTTATTAGTAAGTCTGACTCCCTGTTTGGTATATAGAGCAAAAATTTTAAGTTTCATTGATTGATAGCAGCATCAAAATATGATGTATCTATCTCTCCTTCTTCAATCCACCTGACCTTAGCTTTTTGCTTCAAAATTTTAGATTCAGCTGTCAGGATCATATTATACTTTTGTATACATTTTGTTCCTCAACATAAAGAGAGTGATTATCAGGATTAACTTGAATCAAAGCTTGAATAGAAGATAGATACTGCTTAGCTTGAGAAATTCTATTACGAATACCACCAAAAAAAAGTCTTGTGGAAAACTTTGAGAGCCCTCTTAACAAACATTCTTCATTTTATTAACGAGTCAGAACATAGGAGAACCCAAACAAGTAATATTCCACCCCTGTTGAACCACTGAGAGGAATTGAGCACGAGAACACCACATATTGCAAAATTTAAAGGAAGCTTTCCTTCTTATAACTTGTTGGAATTGTAGAATGCTAGGTGAATGGTTAGAAATACCAGGAACATGAATTCAGCAAATGAACAATCAAACAAGTGGAACCAATATTGATGATTAATAAGAACCCTATCCAACTAGGTCCATCGTGAGCAATATCAGACCAAGTAAACTTCTGACCAATATAGTGTAGATCAGATAAACCAGTGTCCATGAAAAGCAATTGAAGTTCTTGAATATTACTTGTAGTTATTTGTCTACTATTTAACTTTTCCTCTACATGAGCAAAACAGTTAAAATCACACAGTAGCACCCATGGAGATGGAATTTGAGACGAGAGTTTTCTTAAATCCCTCAATAATTTAGTTCTCATTCCCTGACAGTCGTGAGCATAAACGAAAGCAACAAAGAAAACTTTGGATCCTCCTTCATACTCAACCAAACAATGAATAATCTAATCAGATATCAAAAGAAATTGGAGATGGACCACATCATTATCCCAAATCACTAGAATTCTATCATGAATATCATAAGGAAAATCATGCACTGAACTCAAACCCTCAGCAATGATTTGGACAACCTTGGCTGATTTATTATCGTCCGATTTATTTCCCAACAGAGCAAGCAAAAACAAATTATTAAATCTAATAAAAAAATTCCAAACTTCTTTTTTGTTTTAGGGGGTCATTAAGGCCCCCCAGCATTCCAACAACCTAAGGTCTTATTGGAACTACATTTAGGTTTACCAGGTCCTCTTTTGAGGACAAAAGCAGCAGAGAAAAATGTTGAACTAATCAGTGTTTAGCAACCTAAACAACCCAAGAGCCATAGTGTGATATCCTAAGTGGAATGGAATCCTAAGAGTTATAGTATAATAAGTGGGGTGGTATTTTAAGAGATGATTCTTTGTATTCTATGAAAGTAAATGTGTAGAGTTAATGTATAGAATATGAAGGGTCATGTATAAGTTTATATAAACCCATGAGTGGGAGAATTTGATATGAAAAAAGAAAAGAAAACAAAAACACCAAATTCTCTATTTTCTTCTACATCTCTCTAATTCTCTATCATACTAGCCTTAGCCAAAGTTTTCTTCACTACTCAGTTCAAAATTACAACATGGTATCAGAGCTTCGTTACGACAACTGAGTGTTAAGAAACCCTACCTCGACAAAAACACCAACACCCACTACCAAAACTCTTCCAAATAGCCTCCTCAAAATGACCGATACAACTGTCGATTCCCAACTTCATCTCGGGTTCAAATGGCTGACCCAATAGTCATTGAGTCCGACCTAAAACCTACCTCCGACGAGATACAGACACCGATCTTCTCTGGGGAGAACTATGACTTTTGGCAAATCAAGATGAGGACAATATTCAGAGCACATGACCTTTGGAAGCTTGTGGAGAAAGGTTTCGAGGTGCTAGAAGTCGAAGACTCTCTCACTCCGGTAGAGCAGAAGACATTAAAGCTCAACTACATGAGGGATGCCAAAGCCCTCAGGTTGATTCAAAATGCCATCTCTGACTCCATCTTTCCCAGAATCTCCAACGAGGAGACAACAAAGGCGGCGTAGGACATCCTCCAAGAAGAGTACCGTGGAAGTGAAAAAGTACGGACGGTTAAGCTTCAAACTATTAGAAAAGAGTTTAAGCAAATCTCTATGAGAGTAGATGAAAGACTCATTGATTTTCTTACTAGATTCACCAATGTTATAAATCAATTAAAAACATATGGTGAAGATGTAACAAATCAAAGAGTAGTTCAAAAAAATTCTTATTTTTCTCTCTAGTAGATATGATCCCATTGTAAGTGTGATAGAAGAAACAAAAGATATAAAGAAGATTTCATTACAAGAGGCAATCGCATCCATCAAGGCGTTTGACCAAAAGCTTGAGAAGAGGAATGAAGCTTCTACCATGAAGAGAGCCTTCCAAAGCTTTAACATGAGATCAAATCAACAACAGAGTCAGAAGCAAAAGAAGAAGAAGAAAGGAGGCAAGCCTAATTTTGCTCCAAAGCCTCAACAACAACAACAAAGTGACAACTCCCAACAAGGTAGCAAATCCACATGTAGAACTTGCGGCAAGTCTCATCAAGGGAAGTGCTAGTTCGAGGAGAAGCCCAATTGCACCAACTGCTCTAGATTTGGGCATACCAAAGAGCAGTGCATTATTCAAGGAAATCAAAACCAAAACTGCCGGCAAGTCTTTGCAAACCAAGAAGAGGACGGAAAATGTAATGTTTTCTTTGCTTGTCATGGAGGAAAAGAAAGTGATGGTAGTCTTTGGTATATTGATAGTGGCTGTAGTAACCACATGACCGCGAACCGGTCACTGTTGATAAACTTAGAGACATCCTATCTTGGTAGTGTTAAGATGGAAAATGGGAATATTGTAAAATCTGAAGGAAAGATATATTGGCTGTAAATACAAAGAAAGGAAAAAGATATATCAAAGATGTAATGCTTGTACCGAGTCTAGAGGAAAATTTGTTAAGTGTAGGTCAAATGCTCCTTAACGGTTATTTTCTAGTTTTTGGTGATCAAACAGTAAAGATCTATGATGATAGGAGTTTCAACAACTTGGTGGCCAAAGTCAAGATGCAACCCAACAGAAGTTTTCCTCTCTCGCTGCACTACTTGAACACTCAAGCTCTAAAGGTCGAAGAGGTGAACTCCTCCTGGCTATGCCACAAGAGGCTCGGGCATCTCAACTTTCAAAGCCTCAAGCCTCTTCAAAGCAGAGAAATAGTGTGTGGCCTCTCAACCACTGAAGGAGTTGAAGGTGTCTGCTCCAGTTGCATGAAAGGCAAGCAGCACCGATGCGAGTTCCCAAAGGAAGGAGCATGGAGGGCAACAAAGCCTTTGGAGTTGATCCATACAGACCTATGTGGTCCAATGAAGACAGAGTCCCTAGCTGGCAACAAATATTTCATCACTTTTATTAATGACTTTAGCAAGATGGCCTGGGTCTACTTTTTGAGGCTCAAATTAGAAGCTTTCACCATCTTCTATAATTTCAAAGCAATGGTGTAAAGACAAACAAACCTGGAGATCAAGAAGATTCTAAGTGATCAGGGTGGAGAGTACACTTCAGCAGAGTTCGAGGACTACTACAACAACCTTGGCATTGAGAAGAAAACCACATGTCCATACACTCCTCAACAGAACAGAGTAGCAGAAAGGAAGAACCGGACTATCATAGAGATGGCCAAGAGTCTCCTACATGAGAAGAACCTTCCCTACAAGTTCTGGGGAGAAGCAGTCAACATCGCAATGTACCTTCTCAACCGGTGTCCAACAAGAGCATTGGAGGACAAGACCCCCTTCGAAGCATTCTCATGTAGAAAACCTTCCTTAAACCACCTTAAGGTTTTTGGTTGTGTTTGTTTTGCTCACATCCTAGGCCAGTTGAGATCCAAACTGGAGGAGAACACAAGAAGGTGTATCTTTATAGGATACGCAAGCCATACGAAGGGCTACAAGCTCTTCAACCCAAAGACTCAAAAGATCGTCATCTTACGGGATGTGGTCTTTAACAAATTAGCCAAGTGGAACTAGGATCTCAAGAAGGAGGAGCAGGTACCCACAAACTACATCTACCTAGATTCAAAGAGCACCCAAGATTCAGAGCCAGAAGTGCAAACTCCACAAAACGATTCGAGTTCAACAAGCTCCGACTCAACCACACCAAGATCAAGTGCTAGCTCCTCAAGCACACCATCCAACTCTAGTCCTAGTTCTTCTTCCTCCTCAGGTACAACTTCATTAAGATATAGAAATCTTAATGAGATTTACGATTCATGTAATTTTTGCATATTGGAACCTGAGTCATTTGAAGAAGCCATCAAAGAAGAAGATTGGAAGAAAGCCATGCAGGAGGAGATCTCCATGATAGAGAAAAATGGCACTTGGAAGCTAGTAGAGAAACCTGTAGCCAAGCCAATCATCAACGTCAAGTGGGTCTATAAGACTAAACTGAACATTGACGGGTCCATCAATAAGAAGAAGATATGGCTTGTGGCGAAAGGCTATTCACAGAAGCCCGGAGTGGACTTTAATGCGGTGCTATAATAAGAAGTCTACATCCATCAACCGTAAGGGTTCGAAGTTGCAGGAGCCGAGGATAAAGTCTACAAGTTCCACAAGGCGCTCTATGGTCTCAAGCAAGCACCAAGGGCGTGGTATGAAGAGGTCAACTCCTACTTCACCCAACACAACTTCAAAAGGAGCCTTAGTGAAGCCATACTTTACATTCAATGAGATGAGGTAGATATTCTTATTGTAGCTGTATTTGTAGATGATATTATCTATACAGGTAACAATGAGAAGCTTATGCATGAGTTCAGGAAAGACATGATGGAGGTGTATGAGATGACAGATTTAGGCGTCCTTCACCACTTTCTTGGCATAGAGATCCAGTAGGACGAATATGGCATCATCATTCATCAGCAAGCCTATGCACAGTTAATTTTGAAGAAGTTTGGCATGTCAGACTGTAAGCCCATCTCTACCCCACTGGTGGTCAGTGATAAACTCAAGAAGGGAGACAATATCGAAGGAGAAGAACTCAACCTCTACAGAAGTATCATAGGGAGTCTCTTCTACCTCTCTAATACTTGACCTGACATCATGTTTGCCTCAAGTCTCTTAAGCAGGTTCATGCATTGTGCAACAAGAGTGCACATAGGAGCTGCCAAACGGGTCCTTAAGTACATCCAAGGCACCCAGAATTTTGGGATCCATTTTGAAAAGAACTCCTCAGCAAAGCTATTCAGATTCTGCGATAGTGACTGGGGAGGTGATGAAGATGACATGAAGAGTACCTCTAGATAGTGCTTCACACTCGGATCGGGTGTGTTCTCCTAGGCGTCGATGAAGCAGGAGTCCGTGGCACTATCAACTGCAGAAGCCGAGTACGTGACGGTTTCTCAAGCAGTATCACAAATCAAGTGGTTGAGGGATATGCTTGAAGACATTGGTGAAAAACAACTGCAACCTACTCCTCTCCTTTACGACAACTAGTCAGTGATCACGATGGCAAAGAACCCCATCTTCCACCAAAGGACGAGACATATCAAGAGAAAATACCACTTCATCAGGGACACGATCGTGGACAAGGAGATGGAGGTCATCTACTGCAAAACTGAAGATCAAGCTGCAGACATTCTCACCAAAGCTTTGCCGAAGGATCGTTTTTGTACACTTCGAGAACTAATGGGTATTAAACCTGCTAACCTCTAAGGAGGAGTGTTGAACTAATCAGTGTTTAGCAACCTAAACAACCCAAGAGCCATAGTGTGATATCCTAAGTGGAATGAAATCCTAAGAGTCATAGTATAATAAGTGGCGTGGTATTCTAAGAGATGACTCTTTGTATTCTATGAAAGTAAATATGTAGAGTTAATGTATGGAATATGAAGGGTCATGTATAAGTCTATATAAACCCATGAGTGGGAGAATTTGCTATGAAAAAAGCACCAAATTCTCTATCTTCTTCTACATCTCTATAATTATCTATTATACTAGCTTTAGCCAAAGTTTTTTTCACTACTCAGTTCAAAATTACAACAAAAAAGAGTTATTAGTTTCAATATCTTTATGAGATTTCTTTGAAGAATCAACCTCAATATATACGAAAGTCTTTCGTGAGTTGCAGTAATAGCATTAGTGCAAATAGGAACTCCAGTAACACTTGCTATTTTGCTTATCATTCCAAAGATTCAACTTAAGATTTGGTAACTTGATCCATATATGTACTTTCTGAACATCCAATGAATCCAAAAATCTAAATCAACTAACCATGGACTCAGAATAAGATATTTACTATCCACAACCAACGGCCCTGGTCCTTAATTTGGGACATACTCTCAGCATCATTGAAGGTTAAAGGGAACCAACCCGATCCTTATAGTCGAAATTTTCCCAGAACCAACTAACTTCCATTTAGCCTAAGAAAATTGTTTCATAGCTTCAAAGGGAAATTTAGATCCGAAAACATAGCTAACTAAAGTATGATTCCAGTTATCTAAATCCTTAGACCACTCCTCATCATCAAATTGAACCTTCGCTGTATCAATGAGTTGCTAAGGTATAAAGCCTCGATACTCTCCCTGTTGCCCTAACATCATCTCACGACAGTCTGTGGTGGCCCTACCACCCATCTGGATCATTCACTGTCAAATCTTTATATTCTATCATCTCCTATGGGGGATTAAATCTCCCATCCACAAATTTATCTGGAAATCTAACATCCCTCTGAAAGTTAAGGTTCTCTTTTGGATTATCTCCAAAAACAAGCTCAACACCAGAGCTAACTTGATCATTAAGGGTTGGACTGGAGATCCTTGATGCCCCCTCTGTATGCAGGAAGTAGAATCACAAGATCACCTATTTTTTACTTGTTCTTTTGCCCGCTCTGTCTGGTCTTCCCTCCTCCCTCTCGCTCCCATTGCTAGATGGCCTCAATACATGGAGGGACTGATATTCATGCACAAAGATCAAAACACCTGTTCCGATATCAGAATCATTTGGAAATACTTGTTGCTATCTTTTTGTTGGGGAATGTGGAACTGTATAAATCAGCTTATTTTCAGAGACGTCCCTGCTAATCCCATCCTCATAGCTGCTAACATTGCTAGATTTGTCTTGTTTTGGACAGGGGCAGAAGAGGAGAGAGTGGCGAAACGCACTCGTAGGGCTGCCCAAAACTTGGAGCTGCAGGACCTAGTCAAGTCGAACATCGCTGGTGATTGTGATGATAACTTCTCCGAAGCTCACTGACCTGGAAGGATTCCTATTCAAGTCGTCATTCCAGTTCTTTTCTCTATTCTCGCCGCAGATGCGTCTTACTCTCCTGTCAGTAAGCTGCTTAGTACCCGTTCTTTGAAAGACTTTGTGATTGTAGCTTTTGTGATTTCAGTACTCTCAGTAGTGTGAGTTGTCAGATAGTTTGCTTTTTCTTTTGTTTTTGGGGTCTTTGTTGAAGGATCTTAGTAAAGTGAGTTTGGTAGGTGACGACAAGGTCCACTCCTTACCAGCCTCCTCTCTACTTAGATCCTTTCCATAGGCCTTCTGTGAGTTTTTATCTTCTTATCATCTTTGTTAAGTTCCTATGCTTTTATATATATATATATATATATATGAACAAGGTACCTCACCCTGTTTTTCAGTTCAAAAAAAAAAGCCTAGATCCACCCCTAACTTCTTTTGCCTATTACTACCAACAACGGAGGCATAGCTCTGAGATCCCTCAACTTGACTGGCCATGAATAGTCAATGAAGAGAGACAAAAATGAATAGTCATCAGCAACAATTGAGCTCGGAAGCAGCAAGAGTGGACATTGGCAAAATTGGCCAACGTGCGCAGGAAATCGCCCCCTCATGAGCATGATCCATCCATGGTTAAAATTTATAGGTTATAGCTCATGAAATTGTGAATTTTAAACTCCACAAAATTATTTTCTACTAGGTCTAAATTAATAAAAATAGATAAAAATCATGAATTGTAGCTCTTGAAATCTTAAATTTTGAATACTTCTTTTATTTGCCATTTGGTTGATAAGAATGAAAATGTTAAAAACTATGGGTTATAGCTTATGAAATCGTCAAACTCGGTAAAATTAGTTGTCATTGGGTCGAAATGAACAAAAATGAATAAAAATCATGAGTTATAGCTCATGACTTCATTATGAATTTTGAACTTTATAATATCTACCATTTGGTCAAAACAAATTAAAATGAACAAAATTCATAGGTTATAGCGCATGAAATCATGAATTGTGAACACTACAAAAATATTTATCATTGGGTTAAAATGAACAAAAATTGGTAAAAATCATGAGTTATAGTTCATGAAATCGTAAATTTTATACTCTGCATTATTATTTGATAATTAGTTGAATCAAATAAAAATATTTAAAAATCATGGGTTATATCTCATGAAATCGTGAATTTCGAACAACACAAAATTATTTACCATAGGGTAAAAAATAACAAAACAGAACAAAAACTATAGGTTATACTCATGAAATAGTAAATTTTAAACTCTGTAAGATTATTTACCATTGGTTCCTTATAAATGAAAATAGAAAAAAAATCATGGATTATACCTCATGAAATCTTAAATTTTGAGCTCTGCATCCATTAGATCGAAATGAATGGAAATGTTTAAAATCATGGGTAGCTTATGAAATCATTAATTTTAAATTCTATAAAATTATTTGTTAATGAGGTTCAAACGAACTAAAATGGACAAACATCATAGGTATAGCTCATGAAATTATGAATTTTAAGCCCGAAAAAATTATTTAGCATTAGGTTTAAACAAATAAAGATGTACAAATATCATGGATTATAGCTCATGAAATCTTGAATGTTAAACTCTGCATTATTATTTTCCATGCAGCTAAAATAAATGAAAATGTTAAAAAAACATAGAATATAGCTCCTGAATTGTCAAAATATTTACGAAGTTACTATTTGCCATTGGGTCAAAATGAAAAAAATTTCAAAACCTATGAGTAAGCTCATAATTTGTCAATTTCAAACTCTAGATTATTTGTCATTAGGTCAAAATGAACAAAAATGGACAAAAACCATGGGTTCAAACAAATAAACATATCAAAAATCATGGATTATAGCCTATAAAATATTGAATTTTGAACTCTGCATTATTATTTACTATGTAGTCAAAGTGAAAAAAATGTTAAAAAATTCATAGATTATAGCTCTTGAAATTGTGAATTTTGAAGTTCATAAAAACATTTTCCACAAGATCAAAATGAAAATAATGGATAAACATCGTGGGTAGCTCATGAAATTATAAACTATAAAATTTGAGAAATTATTTACCTTTACACCAAAGGAATGAAAATGAACGAAAATTATGGATTATAGCTCACAAATTATGAATTTTGAACTCTAGAGAAAAAATTTATTATGGGGTCAAAATAAACAAAAATAGATAAAATCATTAATTATATCTTGTAACATAATAAATTTTGTCTCCACAAAGTTATTTTCTATTAAAATGTGATGAACAAAAATGGATAAAAATCATGTGTCATAGTTCATGAAATTATAAATTTTGAACTTAGCAAAATTATTAGATATTGGATCAAAATGAATAAAATTTAATAAAATAATTAGTTATAGCGCAAGAAATCATGAATTTTAAACTACATAAAATTATTTTCCATTTGATTGAAATAAATGAAAATAAATTTAAAATTATTAATTTTGAATTATACAAAGTTATTTGCCATGGGATCGAAATAAATGAAAATGAATAAAAATTATGGGTTAATGTCTTCCAACGAGAATCTCTGGCAAAGGTCACAATACATCTTGGCACTACCTACATTCATGGTGTACACCAGGGTGTGAGCTTCTATTAGAAGATCCTTCTAGATATATTCCTTTCGTATGCATAAATGATCCCCATACATCAGTGTTCCATCTTCCTAAATGTGTAAATCTGTCTTCTTCACATCCTCAACTAATTTCTTCAAATCCTAGATCCTCTTATCACTAGATTGCCCAATCCAAATCCTTTTCATAAGATTAGAATCAATCTGGAATCTTGTTTATTATCATTCTGCACTTGGAAGCAACACTTTAATCTACAACCCGAAGAATTATATGGCTAAATCTGCATGAGATGTCATATCATCAACTCTAGGCGTCTACTCAATGTAGGCGTCAAAAAATACTGAGAGATATCCGAATACAGCTCAAAAAGGCAGAAGAACACAAGTATGGGCTGTCTCGCACGCGAGACAGACTTGACTGTCTCGCCGTGCGAGACAGTCTTTTTATTTAAAGTCCACGTGGCGGAGTATCAGAAATAGAACGTGTGCTGATGTGGAAAAGCAGTTAAACCACGAAAAAGGTGGTTAAAGGTCGTGGGAGAACTGTTTCAAACACGTATGAACGTGGGTGTAACTGCCCCTTTAGCCGCGGCAGTGTCGACTGCCGCGCTCTTTGGCCGCGACAGTGTCGACTGTCGCGCCCTTTAGCCGCGACAGCATCAGCTGCCGCGCCTAAAGAGACAGTTATTGACCAGCTATTTCTTCAGTTATCGTCTAAGGAGGCTATAAATACCCCCCTATGGCCATCATTGACAGGGGCTGAGCATTTCCAGAGCAAATTAGAGCAGAGGGCCTGGAGTTTTGGTGAATTAGAGCAAAAGAGAGAGTCTTCCTTCTTCACAAACATCTTCAAGAAGCTTTTGGCGATTCCTAGAGATCTAAGCTCTGACTTGATCTTTAGAAGAGTGAACATCTTACATCGATAAGATATTCGCTTCAAATTCTTACTTCGATAAACGAAGGAAGAATCATTAAACCCCTCACGGTTCAATCAGAATCTGTGATTTGGTGGTCCACGAGTCAAAGCGCTCCCGGCACAGGCAAAGATCCCACGCAAGCAGCGATCCAAACAACGATCCTGCGTTTGTTTCTCAAGAGTTGTAATTTTTCCTTTTGTTGTGTAAAAGGAGTCTTATAAAAAGGCTATCTCTTTTTTGAATTTATTGTAATCGACCGAAGATATAATGAATTCGACAACAAATTCGACTTTTGGCGCTAACAAGCTGGCGACCACAGTGGGAGCCAACGGTCTCGCTGCCGAGACCGTCGTGTCGCAGCCAATCATCAAGATCCTGTTTGAATCAACGGTCGAGTACGAGTTCGACCAAGCGAAGTTTGAGAAGTATTTGTCATCCTCATCTGTAAAGTCTTCCGCGCCTCGTAAATACAGGAAGATTTCATCTTTGTTAAAGTTATCAAATGCTACGGATGAAGACTCTCGTCCGCTTGTTGCTGAAGACTTTACTCGCAACAGCTCTGCTCAAGATGATTCCTCCCCAATTAAGGAGTCGTTCGATCGAAGTTCACCACTGACGAAGAGGGCTCGTCAGAGACAGTGTCACCGCCATGCTCGCCAAATAGCTAAGGCATTTGAACAAACCGACGAAGTTCGTTATTACGCGGACTTAGAGTCGAGGAAACAACAAGTGGTTTGTTCAACACAACGACAAACTACTCACGTTTCTGCACAATTCACGACGGAGGAATGGACACTCGTCAAAAGGGCTCGTTCGACCCTCAAAGAACGTATACAAAAGCGTCGTGCAAACGCAGCTCTTGTCCGTGCTCTCTCACAACAAAGACGAGAAAGAAGGAAAGAAACGGTGACCAAAGAACCACCGAAACTCCGCCAAGTTTGGATTCCAAAGTATGGACTTTTGCAAAATCAGCATTCGGAGCCCGTTAAGACCCCATACCCGCAAAGGGGTGGTTTTAGACGTGCGACTCCCGACATAATCTTGGATCGCTCAAAGACAAAAATAAATTGTCCTGAGAATGCCAACAATGTTTTATACCCCCAGAAGAAGACGCATTCACCAAATGATATCGTCATACCTGGGAGGTCATGCCAACAGACGATACGATTTTTTGGCAATCATACCGATGAATCGTATTATCAAGTTAGGGTTGTGAATAATTTCCGAAAGAGAGTTATTCGAGAGATAAACTCTCGTTGTTCCTGTGCACGACTCGTTAGAGCAGCATTATCAGAATGTGACTGTTTCAAACGAGAAATCATCCCACGAAAAGTCTCTGTATTGTCGAAGCTTAAGCCGAGACATTTCCGCAAGAGAAAATTAGCTGCCCAAGATGATGAATTCCCTAAAGTCACCATCAACGTGGCTGATAAAAGAAAGTCTAAGCAGCATTCAAATGACTCAAATCCCGACTTTTCTCCGAGAGGAAAAGTCAATCCAAGAATTGCTCAAAGGATGTCCCGACTCCAATTAGGAGCCATCAGACGCAGAGACTACAAGAGAATGCAAGAAGGAATGTCCTCGGAGGATGAATTCTCAGACACTTGTTCAGCCATTGCTTCTGATGATACAATGTCTAGCACGGGACAAACCAGAGAAGTACTCACGATCACCTCTGATCAATTTGCTCAAATACTTCAAGAAGCTCTAGCCAAACAACGTGAAGAAATTAGAGCTGAAGTGAAGACAGAAATGAAGTTGGCTATCCAACAAATGAGAGAACTGTTAACTCAACAGCCTCAACCTCCTGAGTCCAATCAGCGATTTGAATCCAGCCACCACACGATGACAGTGATCCAGAAGTGGATGAAGTTATTATGGCTGATACCCCTCCCAATAGCAATAACGCTGGGGGTAGTTTAACACATTCTCCCAATAACGATATTGGGAGTGGTTCAATGGCACCTCTTACAGGGGGTGGTCTAACTCATTCTCCTCAACGTCATTCGAATGAAGACATAGACGATGACGGGAAAATGAAAGAGCTTGAAAACAAAATCAATGCTTTGATGACGGCTCAAGAAGTTAAGAAGACGGGTATTCCATGTCCCTATCCAAGGGAATGGGATTCAATACCGTACCCGGCAAAGTTCAATTTGATTAACTTCACACCGTTTGAGGGGAAGAGTTTGCCGATTCAGCACTTAATTTATTTCAAGTCTCATTTGGGCATGATCTCTGGAAACGAGGCTTTAATGGTCCGGTCATTCGTTGGCACCCTTCGCGGGCCCGCCTTCGATTGGTACCGACGGCTCAAGCCAGAGAGCATCAATAGCTGGGATGACATGGAAAGTTTGTTCCTCAGCAATTTCTTCGATGATGACACCGAAGTGTCAATCGGAACCCTTTTGGATGAAAAGCAAAAAAGGGAGCATCAATTGTTGGGATGACATAGAAAGTTTATTCCTCAGCAATTTCTTCGATGATGACACCGAAGTGTCAATCGGAATCCTTTTGGATGAGAAGCAAAAAGACGGAGAGTCAGTTGACAATTTTGTCAAACGTTTCCGTAACAAAGCAATGAATTGCATAGATCCTATTATAGAGGAGTTCATCCTGCAAACATGCCACAATAACCTCTCCATCGATGTCCTAGAAGCTCTGGGGGTCGTGCCATCCACGACTTGGAAGGAGTTAAAATCTCGGGGTGAACAAGCTGAACACTTTCTTAAAAGAAAGAAAGTTGAGAGAGGCCAACCAATGACATCTGCAATCGTTGAGAATGCGACTCTCGATCCGAGGTTTCAAAAGGAATATTCATTCGAAGATGATGAAGCTCCAGCCATATTGGAATACCTCCTCGCTAATGACAAAATCGAGCTACCACCTATTAAAGATCAGGATGGAGCTAAGAGGATTACGGATCCAAACTACTGTGCGTACCACAGAAGGGTTCTTCATCCCACCGAGATTTGCTTTGGACTTAAAAACAAGATCCAAGCCCTAATTGACTCCGGCGTCATAACGACGAAAGAAGTCGAGTAAAGACGACCATACAACTCCAATAGGTACACGAGTATAAACTGTTTCCCCACATAAACTGCTCCTTCCTACACTCCAAAGAGTATACGAGTATAAACTACTTCTCAGTCATCCAACTAAGTATAATGTTAAACCCGGTTTCGCAAAGGAAGCTGGGGGTGGATGATTTATATAACGGGAAGTTCCTGGAGAATTTTATATTCTTAAGGATAACCCGAACATGTGAATGAGGATAACGTACTCCTCGTTACACCCAGTTTTGCAAAGAAAGCTGGGGGTGGATAATTCATGTAACGGGAAGTTCCCAGAAGAATGTTAAATGTAATATTCTTAGGGATAACCCCGATCATTATGAACAAAGTGATAAACACTAAACTCCTACTATGACTTCCGAATACTCTTTTGCTGAGATGAGATTCGATCACCTCTTTAGATCAATCTTCCCTCACAAAATTCCCATTTTGGTCAAACCTTTAAACAGTTAGGACCAAAGCCAAAATCCCCTCTCGATTCGTTCCATGAACGAGAGGTCCACAAATTGAACGATCAAACCTTTAAACAGTTAGGATCGTCTCAAATTCCCATCTTGGTCAAACCTTTAAACAGTTAGGACCAAAGCCAAAATCCCCTCTCGATTCGTTCCATGAACGAGAGGTCCACAAATTGAACGATCAAACCTTTAAACAGTTAGGATCGTCTCAAATTCCCATCTTGGTCAAACCTTTAAACAGTTAGGACCAAAGCCAAAATCCCCTCTCGATTCGTTCCATGAACGAGAGGTCCACAAATTGAACGATCAAACCTTTAAACAGTTAGGATCGTCTCAAATTCCCATCTTGGTCAAACCTTTAAACAGTTAGGACCAAAGCCAAAATCCCCTCTCGATTCGTTCCATGAACGAGAGGTCCACAAATTGAACGATCAAACCTTTAAACAGTTAGGATCGTCTCAAATTCCCATCTTGGTCAAACCTTTAAACAGTTAGGACCAAAGCCAAAATCCCCTCTCGATTCGTTCCATGAACGAGAGGTCCACAAATTGAACGATCAAACCTTTAAACAGTTAGGATCGTCTCAAATTCCCATCTTGGTCAAACCTTTAAACAGTTAGGACCAAAGCCAAAATCCCCTCTCGATTCGTTCCATGAACGAGAGGTCCACAAATTGAACGATCAAACCTTTAAACAGTTAGGATCGTCTCAAATTCCCATCTTGGTCAAACCTTTAAACAGTTAGGACCAAAGCCAAAATCCCCTCTCGATTCGTTCCATGAACGAGAGGTCCACAAATTGAACGATCAAACCTTTAAACAGTTAGGATCGTCTCAAATTCCCATCTTGGTCAAACCTTTAAACAGTTAGGACCAAAGCCAAAATCCCCTCTCGATTCGTTCCATGAACGAGAGGTCCACAAATTGAACGATCAAACCTTTAAACAGTTAGGATCGTCTCAAATTCCCATCTTGGTCAAACCTTTAAACAGTTAGGACCAAAGCCAAAATCCCCTCTCGATTCGTTCCATGAACGAGAGGTCCACAAATTGAACGATCAAACCTTTAAACAGTTAGGATCGTCTCAAATTCCCATCTTGGTCAAACCTTTAAACAGTTAGGACCAAAGCCAAAATCCCCTCTCGATTCGTTCCATGAACGAGAGGTCCACAAATTGAACGATCAAACCTTTAAACAGTTAGGATCGTCTCAAATTCCCATCTTGGTCAAACCTTTAAACAGTTAGGACCAAAGCCAAAATCCCCTCTCGATTCGTTCCATGAACGAGAGGTCCACAAATTGAACGATCAAACCTTTAAACAGTTAGGATCGTCTCAAATTCCCATCTTGGTCAAACCTTTAAACAGTTAGGACCAAAGCCAAAATCCCCTCTCGATTCGTTCCATGAACGAGAGGTCCACAAATTGAACGATCAAACCTTTAAACAGTTAGGATCGTCTCAAATTCCCATCTTGGTCAAACCTTTAAACAGTTAGGACCAAAGCCAAAATCCCCTCTCGATTCGTTCCATGAACGAGAGGTCCACAAATTGAACGATCAAACCTTTAAACAGTTAGGATCGTCTCAAATTCCCATCTTGGTCAAACCTTTAAACAGTTAGGACCAAAGCCAAAATCCCCTCTCGATTCGTTCCATGAACGAGAGGTCCACAAATTGAACGATCAAACCTTTAAACAGTTAGGATCGTCTCAAATTCCCATCTTGGTCAAACCTTTAAACAGTTAGGACCAAAGCCAAAATCCCCTCTCGATTCGTTCCATGAACGAGAGGTCCACAAATTGAACGATCAAACCTTTAAACAGTTAGGATCGTCTCAAATTCCCATCTTGGTCAAACCTTTAAACAGTTAGGACCAAAGCCAAAATCCCCTCTCGATTCGTTCCATGAACGAGAGGTCCACAAATTGAACGATCAAACCTTTAAACAGTTAGGATCGTCTCAAATTCCCATCTTGGTCAAACCTTTAAACAGTTAGGACCAAAGCCAAAATCCCCTCTCGATTCGTTCCATGAACGAGAGGTCCACAAATTGAACGATCAAACCTTTAAACAGTTAGCCCTACACGTGGCCATTAACTGTTCAAGAACGTGGGAAACGTCGTGGGCAAGAATCACGTGGATAACTGCCAAAATAATAGAGTTTGAAACGTGGGAAGGCAGTTAAAACAAAAACTGCCTGACGGTTACTGTTTCTGAGACAGCGTTTACTGTCTCGCGCTCGCCCGTCGAGACAGCAAACACTGTCTCGACGGCCGAGACAGCAAATGCTGTCTCGCGAGACTGTTTTCCGCCAACTGTTCATAGGGGCTATAAATACCCCCCGAAGGCCATTTTTTGAAGGGGCTGATCATTTGGAGCATTTCAGAGCAGACAGAGCAGAGTTCTTGAGCTTACGGCCACTCTTTGATATTCAGGCTTTGACTTGATTTCAAGAAGAACGACTATCTTACCTTGATAAGATATCGTTTTAAGTTCTCGCTTCGATAAACGAAGTCAGAATCATAAACCCCTCACGATTCGATCAGAATCTGTGATTTGGTGGTCCACGGGCTAACGCACCCCCGGCACAGGCAAAGATCCCACGCAAGCAGCGATCCAAACAACGATCCTGCGTTTGTTTCCCAAGAGTTGTAATTTTTATTTTGTTGTGTAAAAGAAGTCTTATAAAAAGGCTATCTCTTTTTTTGAATTTATTGTAATCGACTGAAGATATAATGAATTCCATGACAAGAGCAACTTTTGACGCAAACACTCAATATGTCCTGTACTATATTAATCTTCCTCAGAAGATATTGTAGAACTACATCATAATCTAGTAGCAGCTCTAAGTGCCTACTTTGTCTCATATTGAGCTCCTTCTGGTTGAATATGTACTTCAAACTCTTATGGTCGGTGAAGACTTCAACTCATTCATCCAATAGGTAATGTCTCCAAAATCTTCGGGGTGATGATAACAATGACCAATTCTAAACCATGAGTGGCATAATCCTCTCATGAGGCTTTAACTATATCAAGATGTAAGCAATCACCTTGCTATGCCACATCAATACACATCCAAGTCCCTTGCCTTATGCATCATTAATAACGACATAACCTCTTTATCCATTCAGGATGACTAGATAGGGGCCGTGTCAATCTGTTCTTCAGTTTCTCAAAAGATTCCTAACACTCCTTGATCAATTTGGATTTCTCATTCTTCCGGGTTAGCCCAGTCATGGGAGAAGCAATCCGGAAAAAATCCTTGACGAATCTCCAATAATATAACACAAATACTAAGAATCTCCAAACTTCTACAACATTCTTTTGTATTGGCCATCTGATTACATACTCGATCTTCTTACCTTCAATGATTATACCTGCTATCGATACAATATAATATCCCAAGAAGGCAAAGTCAGTCAGATAGAACTCAAACTTCCCTAGTTTCCATGTAGTTGTTCCTTCCTCATCACCTCTAGTACTAATCTCAAGTGCTCTTAATTCTTCTTCATGGGTTTTTTAATACACCATTTTGTTGTCAATAAAGAATATGATGAACTTATCCAAGTACAGGGCAAATATCTAATTCAATGCTATGAACATAGACGAGGCATTAGTGATGGATAAAAATCATGGATCACACTTTATGAAATCGTGAATTTTAAACTCAACAAAATCATTAGCCATTAGGTCAAAACAGAACAAAAATGGACATAGAATCATGAATTTTAAATTGCATAAAATTGTTTTCTATCGGGTTGAAATAAATGAAAATTACTTCATTGAAATTGTAAATTTTGAGCTCAAAAAAGTTATTTTCCATTGAGTCAAAATAAACGAAAATGAATAAAAATCATGGGTAATAGAACATAAGTTTGATTTTAAACTCCACAAAATTATCTATCATTGGGTTGAAACAAAAAAAAAAACAATAAAAATTTTGAGTTATAGCTCATGAAATCGTGAATTTTGAACTCTAAAAATTATTTGCGATATGGTAAAAATATTTAAAAAAGGATATAAATCACAGGTCAAAGCTCTTGAAATCATAAATTTTGATCTGTAAAAAAATTATTTGAATGAATGAAAATGGATAAAAACCGAGAGTTATAGCTCATGAAATATTGAATATTGGATTCTGCATTATTATTTGCTATGGGATCAAGCCAAATAGAAATGGACAAAAATCGAGGGCTATATGTCATGAAATCTTAAATTTTGAACTCCTAAAAATTATTTGTCATTGTGTCAAAATGAACAAAAAGGGAAAATAATCATGGGTTATTGCTCATGAAATCATGAATTTTGAGCTCCTTAAATTATATGTCATTAGGTCCAAAGGAGCAAAAAATAGACAAAAATCATGGGTTACAGCCTATGAAATTATGAATTTTAAACTCCAAAAAGTTGTTTACCATTGGATCGAAAAGAATAAAAATTATCAAAAAACTTGGGTTATTGCTTACAAAATATAATTCGGAACTCCACAAAGTTATTTATTGTTGTGTCAAAATGAACAAATATGTTAAAAAACATGGCTTGTAATCCTAAATTTTGAACTCTGCATTATTATTTGCCGTTAGGTCAAGATGAATGAAAATATTTAAAATTTGTGGGTTATAACTCATAAAATAGTGAATTTCGAACTCTGTAAAATAATTTATTATTAGGATTAAATTAACAAAAATTGATAAAAATTATAGGTTATTCCTCATGAAACTATGAATTTTTAACTACACAAAATTATTTACCATTGGCTTAAATGAAAAAAATGGAATAAGAAATCTTAAACTTTGAACATTGCATATTATTTGCTATTAGGTTGATAAGAATGAAAATGCTCAAAAAACATGCTTTATAGCTCAAGAAATCATGAAACTCCACAAAATTATTTGCCATGTAATAAAAAAGAATAAACATGTGAAAAAAACAATAAAGGTTTTAGCTCATGCAATCATGAATTTTAAACTCTACAAAATTATTTACCATTAGGTTAAAACGAGTGAAAATGGCAAAAATCATGAGTTATAACTCATGAAGTTTTGATTATTGATATGTGCATTATTATTTGCCATTGGATGGAAATAAACAAAAATTGATAAAATTCAAGGGTTATAGCTCATGAAATCTTAACACTAAATTATTATTTGGCATTAGTTTGATACTAATGAAAATGTTCAATAATCATGTGTTATGCTCATGAAATCATGAATTTTGACATCCCCAAAATTATTTACCATTAGGTTCAAACAAACAAAAATGAAAATAATTGTAACTATTAGTTCATGAAATCAATAATTTCAAACTCCATAAAATTATTTACCATTAGGTTCAAATAAAAAAAATGAAAAATTATAAATTATAGCTCATGAAATCGTGAATTTTAAACTACACAAAATTATTTACCATTGGGTCTAAATGAGTAAGAATAGATGAAAATCATGAATTGTAGATCTTGAAGTCTTGAATTTTGAACACTAAATTATTATGTGCCTTATGGCTGATAGGAGTGAAAATGTTTAAAAACTATGGGTTATTGCTTATGAAATCGTGAAACTCCATAAAATTGTTTGTCATGAGGGTCAAAATAAAAAAATAAACAAAAATTATGAGATATATCACATGAAATCTTGAATTTTAAACTCTACAAAATTATTTACCATTGGGTCAAAATAAATAAAAATGTTCACAAAATTATGAATTTTATATTCTACGTTCTCATTTGACAATTGGTCGAATCAAACAAAAATGTTCAAGAATGAAAAAAATCATTGATTATATATATATATATATATATATATATATATATATATATATATATATATATATATATATATAGGCTCAAAACAAGCAATAATGAAAAAAATTATTGATTATATCCCATAAAATTGTGAACTTTTATCTCCATAAAGTTATTTTTTATTAAATTAGAACAAAAATGGATGAAAATTGTGAGTTATAACTCATAAAATTATAAATTTTAAACTCAACAAAATTATTAGCCATTAGATCAAAATGAAAAAAATGGACAAAAAATATGGGTTATAGCGTAAGAAATCATAAATTTTAAACTACATAAAATTACTTTCCATTTGGTTGAAATAAATGAAAATAAATTAGAAATTATGAATTTCAAACTACACAACCAATGGCTCTAAATGAACAAAAATGGAACAAGATCATAGACTATTGCTCATAAAATCTTAAATTTCAAACATAACATTATTATTTGCAATTAGGTCAATAAGAATGAAAAATGCTCAAAAAGTGTGTGTTATAGCTAAAGAAATCATGAAATTCCACAAACTTATTTACTATAGAATCAAAAAGAATAAAAATGTAGAAAAACAATAAAGGGTTTTAACTCGTGCAATCATGAATTTTAAACTCTATAAAATTATTTACCATTAGGTTAAAATGAGTGAAAATAGACAAATATCATGGGTTATAGCTCATGAAATCTTGAATATGAACTATGCATTTCTATTTTCTAGTGGACTGAAACAAATAAAATTTTACAAAATTCATGGGTTATAGCTTATGAAATCTAGATACTGAATTATAATTTGCTATTAGTTTGATTCGAATGAAAATGTTCAATAATCATGTGCTATAGATCATAACATCATGAATTTTGACCTCCACAAAATTATTTACCATTGGGTTCAAACAAACAAAAACAAAAATAAATGTAGCTAATAGTTCATGAAATCATTAATTTCAAACTCCATAAATTTATTTACCATTAGGTTCAAATAAAAAAAGAAAAAATTATAGCTCATGAAATCGTGAATTTTAAACTCCATAAAATTATTTACTATTGGGTCTAAATGAATAAAAATAGACAAAAATCATGAATTGTAGCTCTTGAAGTCTTGAATTTTGAACACTACATTATTATTTGCATGATGCCTGATATGAGTGAAAATGTTTAAAAACTATGGGTTATAACTTATGAAATTATGAAATTCCATAAAATTTTTTGTCATGGGGGTCTAAATGAAGAAAATGAACAAAAGTTGTGAGTTATATCTCATGAAATTATAGATTTTTAGCTCTACAGAATTATTTACCATTGAGTGAAAACAAATAAAAATAAAAATAAATCAGAGATTATAGCTTACAAAATTATGAAATTTGAACACTGTAAAAGTATTTATTATTAGGTTAAATTGAACAAAAATGGATAAAAATCATAAATTAATGTTCATGAAATCATGAAGTTTATATTCTACATTATTATTTGACAATTGGTCGAATCAAACGAAAATGTTCACGAATCATTGGTTATAACTCATAAATCCTAAATTTTGATCAACACAAAATTATTTACCATAGGGTCAAAAATAACAAAAATGATAAAAATTATAGGTTATAGATCATGAAATAGTAAATTTCGATCTCTACAAGATCGTTTACTATTGGTTTAACGATAAAAATGGATAAAAATCATAGATTATACCTCATGAAATCTTAAGTTTTAAACTTTGCATTATTATTTTCTATTAGGTAGAAATGAATGAAAATGTTCAAATATTTTAGGTATCTTATGAAATTGTAAATTTTAAACTTTACAAGATTATTTACCATTGGGTTCAAATGAACAAAAACAGACAAAAATAATAGGTATAGCTTATAAAATCATGACTTTTGAACTCTACAATATTATTTACCATTGGCTTTGAACAAATAAAAATGGACAAATATCATGGATTATATCTCTTGAAATCTTAAAGTTTTAACCATGCGTTATTATTTACCATGTAGTCGAAATGAATAAAAATGTTTAAAAAAAGCATAGAATATAGCCCCTCAATTATTAAAAAAATATTATAAAATTGTTATTTGCCATTGGGTCAAAACAAAAAAAGTTCAAAAAATGTGGGTAATAGCTTATAAAATTGTAAATATTGAACTCCACACAATTATTTGTTATTGGATCAAAAAGAATAAAAATGGACAAAAATAGTGTGTTATAGCTCATGAAAATGTGAATTTTGAACTACGCAAAATTATTTGGCATGGGTTAAAACTAACAAAAATGATTAAAATCATGGTTTATAGTTTATGCAATATTGAATTTTAAACTCTGTATTATTATTTTCCATGTGGTCAAAGTGAACAAAACAATTTAAAATTTTGTAGAATATAGTTGCCGAAATTATGAATTTTAGAGTCCATAAATTTATTTTCCATAGGATCAAAATAAACAAAAAACTAGGCAAAAATCATTGGTAGCTCATGAAATATTGAACTTTAAAATCTGCATAATTATTTACCTTTGCACCAAAATAAATGAAAATGGACAAAAATTGAGGGTTATAGCTCTGTAGGTGTCTAAAAATACCTATAGATTCCCGTACATAGCTTAAGACAAAGAAAAGATGATGAATGTTGCTATCCGAGTCACAGAAGCTCATTTGACAATGATAAGCACATGAAGTGAGTCAACGAACCATGCAAAGCAATGGAACTTCGCAATAACGGAAACACGAATGGATCAGGAGCTACGCGTCGCTTACGAAAGACAAAGTACCCCTCGTGCCCCATTTACTCCACATATGATTCAATCATGAATTCTCGTAGATCTCCTCGTCAGCTTTCTGACGTATTTTGAATCACGTGATTCCGAGTTCGAATGATGAAGATACGATAAAAACGGACAAAACGCGCGGAACAGTGCTCCAGGCCTCGGCGAGACACCCATAGGTGTCTCGGCAAAAGTTTAGCTGAGACACCCATAGGTGTCTCAGCCAAAGCTTCTCCGAGATCGTATGAGAGAGATAAAACCAAAATACCAAAGATAGTACAAACTACCTCAGAATTCCGAGACAGTGTTGGTGTCTCGGAGAAGAATAAAGATTTTGGCTATGATTCGATATGAATATGAAGAAGATAAAAGATAAAAGTTGTATATATCTTTGTCATCTTTCCAACGCATCTTGAATCATATTATTTAGAGGTCATATGAGGAAGTTAGAGTCAAAATACCCGAGACACCCACTGGTGTCTCGGCCAAGGCTTGGCCGAGACACCCATAGGTGTCTCGGACATTATAGAACTATTTTGAGTATGATTCGCTTTGAATCTGAAGAAGCTCAAAAGATAAAAGTTGTATAGCTCCTTGTTATCATTCTAATGCATCTTGGATCAACTCATTCTGAGATCGTATGAGAGAGATAGAGCAAAAATACCCGAGACACCCACTGGTGTCTCGGCCAAGGCTTGGCCGAGACGCCCATTGTTGTCTCGGACCTTGTAAAGCTGTTTTGACTATGATTCGCTTTGAATCTGAAGAAGCTCAAAAGGTAAAAGTTGTAGAGCTCCTTGTTATATTTCTAACGCTTCTTGGATCAACTTATTCTAAGATTGTATGAGAGAGATAAAGCTAAAATATCCAAGATACCCACTGGTATCTCGACCAGGTCGAGACACCCACGAGTGTCTCGGCCAAGCCGAGACACCCACGGGTGTCCGCAGCCCCAAAAACCGAATTTTAACAGTTTTAAGGTGTTTTTTGACGTTAACCACCTGGATTTATTCTAACTGATATGAATCTATCCAAGAATATGATTAAGTGGTTACAACTGAGGATAAGAGTGAATCAACCGTTCTTATCCGAAAACAGAGCTCCCGAAGCCTATAAATACAGTCCTAGGGCCTTTATTTTTTCAGATTTGGAATTCACGAGTGTTGGCGAAGCCCTGCTGAATTGGAGACTGAAGAGCCACGAATTTCAGAGAGGAGGAGGAGACTTCAGCGAATTCTTCGGCATAAAGAAGGAGAGTTCGATAGATCTATAGCCCGGTTCTTTTCCTTGAGATTGCCCTGTTATGGTGATCTCGAGAAGAGTAGTTATCTCGCTGTTGCCGAGATAATTGCTTCGGTTTTTTAATTCCTTTGCAAATCAACGAAGCTCCGGATCTGATCTGATCGTTTGGTGGTCCACGGATATCAACGTCCCTGTCACAGGCCAAGATCCCTCGCAAGCAGAAGACCGATAAATGATCTTTGCGTTTGTTTTGACGAGAATTGTATTTTTATTGTGTAAGAGTCTTATAAAAAGACTATATTTTTTGTATTTTTATTGTAACGACTGAAGTTGTAATGAACACAACAATGAATATATCAATTTTCTCCCCAAACAAGCTCATAAAATTATGAATTTATACTCTGAAAAAAATATGGGGACAAAACAAACAAAAATGGAAAAAAAATCATTGATTATATCCCATAAAATTGTGAACTATTATCTCTGCAAAGTTATTTTTTATTAAATTATGATGAACAAAAATGGATAAAAATCATGAGTTATAGCTCATAAAATCGTGAATTTTAAACTTAGAAAATTATTAGCCATTAGGTCAAAATGAGCAAAAATGGACAAAAATTATGGGTCATAGCGCAAGTAATCATGAATTTTAAACTACATAAAATTATTTTCTATTTGGTTGAAATAAATAAAAATAAATTTAAAATTATGAATTTTAAACTGATAAAATTATTTACCGTTAGCTATAAATGAACAAAAATGGAGTAAGATCATGGATTATAGCTCATGAGATATTAAATTTCAAATGTTGCACTATTATTTGCTATTAGGTTGATAAGAATGAAAATGCTCAAAAAATGTGCGTTATAGCTCAAGAAATCATGAAACTCCACAAAATTATTTGCCATGGAATTAAAAATAATAAAAATAAAAAAAACAATAAAGGTTTTCGCTCATGCAACCATGAATTTTAAACTCTACAAGATTATTTACCATTGAGTTAAAGCGAGTAAAAATGGACAAAAATCATGGGTTATAGCTCATGAAATCTTGAATATTGAAATGTGCATTATTATTTCCCATTAGATTAAAATAAATAAAAATTGATTAAAATTCAAGCGTTATAGCTCATGAAATCTTGACACTAAGTTATTATTTGCCATTAGCTTGATTCAAATAAAAATGTTCAATAATCATGTGTTGTAGCTCATGAAATCATGAATTTTGATCTCTACAAAATTATTTACCATTGAGTTCAAACAAGCAAAAACAAAAATAATTGTAACTAATAGTTCATGAAATCATGAATTTCAAACTCTATAAAATTATTTACCATTGGGTTCAAATAAAAAAAAGTAAAAAAATTGTAAATTATAGCTCATGAAATTATGAATTTTTAACTCCACAAAAGTATTTACCATTGGGTCTAATTGAATAAAAATAGATGAAAATCATGCATTGTAGCTCTTGAAGTCTTGAATTTTGAACACTGCATCATTATTTTCCTTATGGCTGATATGAGTGTAAATGTTTAAAAACTATGGGTTATAGCTTATAAAATCGTAAAACTCCATAAAATCATGACTCATAGCTCATGAAATTACGAATTTTGAACTCAGCAAAATTATTAGCCATTGGGTCAAAATGAACAAAAATGGATAATAATTATGGGTTATAGTGCAAAAACATGAATTTTAAACTACATAAAATTACTTTTCATTTCATTGAAATAAATGAAAATATATTTGAAATTATGAATTTTGAACTCTACAATTGTCATTTAGTCAAAATGAATGGATAAAAATTATGGGTTAATGTCTTCTGACCAAAATCTCTAGCTAAGATCACGATACATCTTTGTACTACCTAGATTCATGGTTTACACCGAGATATGATCTTCTGTCAGAAGATCCTTCTAGAATTTTTCCTTCGAATCGCATAAATGATCCCCATACATCAGTGTTCTATCTTTCCAAATGCATAAATATAACTTCTTTCTATCCTCAACTAATTTCTTCAACTCCTGGATCCTCTTAACACTGGATTGCCCTACCCGGATCCTTTCCGCAAGATTAGAATCAATCTGGAATGCCACCAGTTATCTTCCTGCAACCGGAGGCAACACTTCAATCCATAACTAAGGGAATTTTGTGGCTAAATCTGTCTGAGATGTCAACATCCTCAGCTCTAGGTGTCTACTCAGCATGTCCAATAGTATTAACCTTCCTCGAAAAATATTGTACAACTACATTATAATATGCTAGCTACTCTAATCGCCTTCTTCTAAGTGAATATGTACTTCAAACTCTTATGGTCGGTGAAGACTTAAACTCATTCACCCAATAGGTAATGTCTCCAAATCTTCTGGGAGCAGAAAATAGTGAATAACTCCAAACCATGAGTGCCATAGTTCTTCTCGTGAGGCTTTAATTGTCTTAAGATGTAAGCAATCACCTTGTTATGATGTATCAATACACATCCTAGTCCCTTGCCTGATGCATCATAATGAGGGGCATAAAAACATGCACAAAAGTTGTAATGCCAACTATCAAGCTATAGTGTAGTTATAATATTTATCCCATAAGGAATGTGTGTAGGAAAAACTCTAAATTGGAACATAGAAATGTATGTGGACAAAGAATAGTGAAAGTACAAAGATATAGCGAGTGTGTGATTATTTACAAATAAAAAACAAAGAGTAAACAAGGAGGAGGAATAAAGAAAATAGAAAAGAAAAATCAAGAAGAGAAAAATAATCAAAAAGAGGAAAACTAAAATAAATAAAAGATGGAGGAAATCCACTAGAGAAAATAGGAATCTAGAATTGAATCCACTAGTTAATTTCATTTAGGATTTATGAACTACTCTCTTTGTATCATATTTTATTTTTAATTTACTAAGCATAGATTATTAAACTATTAAAGAAAGTAAAATCTATCAAATTATCATCCAAGAAAAATTACATTCATAAAAATAACAATAACTAGATAATAATTCTAAAATTCATAAGCATAACATATAGAACTACATAAGATAAGCATTAATTATTAAATTCTTCTTCTATTAATTAGTTTTTTAGTTGATTATCCTAAACATGATCATTTTAAGCATAAGAGAGCAATCCACAAATCATAAAAATTCAAACTAGTTTTATATAATTCTAGAATTTCTATAATATTTAATTACTTATTTTACAAAACAAAAATAAGGAAATAAAATCTAGACTAGAAAGCATAAAAGAAAGAAATCTAAATTACAAGAAAAAAACTAACTAAAACAATAAGAACAAGAACAATGAAATAAAGATCTAAAGTATGAGCATAAAGAAAATCTGTTGATGTCAGATATTAAACATGGAAATTTAGTGTGGATGATGGTGAGTTTTTGGGTTCCTCAATCTTCTTTTATGGTTGATTATTGAGCAAAGGATTCGATCCTACACACAAAAAATATGTAAGAGGGTCGGAGTTGGGCTATCCGGGGTTTCGTCTGATGGTCAAGTCAGTGTTGATCTTAAGTAGAGGAGGAAAACACAATTGCAGTGTGTTATATTGCAAAGGAACATGTACCTCCATACAGCAGACAGTGCACCTATTTATAGCAGATTCATGAGCGCAAATGTGTAATTTTAGCTAAGTTCAAGCAGCCGTCTTATTTGGCTGATGCTTTACAGGTGTCGGCTACAGGTGGTATGAGTCATATTTGTGATTAATGTGAGGGTGACAGGGGAAGTAAGGTATTGATAAGGTCTGATGAGTCACTAAGACTTTTAAGGTCGATGTAATGATGACTATGACCATGTATTTAATGTGATGGTGGTCAACTATCAGCGAGAGGTTCTAGAATGACTGCATTTCATCTCGGCCTTACAAGAGTGTCGAGAAAGGGTGCCTTTCGACTTGGCTGCTCTAATTAGAGGGCTTCTCGACTTGACCCAATGAACTACAACGCACGGAGTTAGACTTAGTAGTAGGGTCCCAGTGAGGACGCCTTTCAACTCGCCCTTCTAAGAAGAGGCTGAGTAACGTTGTCTTCTAGTTTGACCTTCGTGGAGTCGAGTCGACTCCGCGTATAGTTAATATAGGACATGTGTCATCTCCTAAGGTGGGATTAACACTTGGTCATTCTATATTATAACAAACTTTAACTAACAAAAATAAAAGAGTATAAAAGTAAATCTACACTACAAAAGAATATTATAAGAAAATAAATTATACAAAGCATGCAAAATAAAATAATAAATGAGCATGAAAATAATCCACACTCCAAGGTATAAAATAAATCTAATCCACCAACATATTAATAAAAAGAAAATAAAATCCTTAATCTTGAATTTCTAAAATAAGAAAATAAAAGATAAAAATAAAAAATTACAATGTAAGGGGTTGGCCCTTAAAAGCAAATCTTCATTTTCATCTTCATTAATAAAAGAAGAAGAAAATAAAACTTAAAAGGAGAATTTTTTTCATTTATTTCAAGTAAAAAATTTATAATTTTGGAAGGCCTTCTTATTTAAGAGTAATCCTCCTCTCCAAATAGAGTTTTTATAAAAAAATTCATACTCAAACCCCTAACCATCTAATCCTATTTATAGTCTATAGCAATTAACAAGAGCCATTAGATTTGGCTTAAGCTCCAAGAAATAAATCTTAGCCATACACTATTTTTGTTACAAACTAATCGGTTGGTCAATCGGTTAGTCAATCGACTGGTCAACCGATTGGCTAATTGGTTGATAAACTGATTGGTTCATAATAGAATTGCTTCCTTATTAACTTATGGACCTGATCTTTTTTCTTGATACATTGGGCTTTTATGGGTCTCCTCTTAGCTTAATCTTGGACTTCAATAAGTTGTAGAAGAATAAGAGAATTTAATTCTTTTAGGATCTTATTCATTAATTCTTTATTTCCTACAAATTAATATAAAACCACATTATGAGTGATATATTTATTTAAATAAAATAGATAATGAGGTGTAAAAATATAATAAAATATGATGATCACATCATTAAAAATGGCATAACCTCCTAATCCATTAAGGATGGCTAGGATAGAGGCGGTGTCAATCTCTTCTTCAACTCCTCAAAGGATTCCTAGCACTTCTTGATCCAAATTGAACTTCTCTTCCTTCTGGGTCAGCATGGTCATGGGACCAGTAATCTGGGAAAAATCTTTGATGAATCTTCGATAATATATCGTCAATCCTAAGAATATCTCTGAATTTCTACAACATCCTTCAGCATTGGCCATCTGACTACATCCTCAATCTCTTACCATCAATGGTTATACCTGCTACCAGTATAATATAATATCCCAAGAAGGCAATCTCACTCAGCTACAACTCACACTTCCCTAGTTTCCCATACAATTGTTCCTTCCTCATCACCTCCAGCACTATTCTCAGGTGCTCCTCATGCTTCTCCCAACTTTTTGAATACACCAGTATGTCTTCAATAAAGACTATGATGAACTTATTTTAGTACGCGAAAAAGATTTGATTCATCAAGGCTATGAACATAGACGGGACATTAACTACATCGAAAGGGAAAAACTACAACTCTAAGCAGCCGTATCTGATTCGGAAAGTAGGCTTGGTATGTCCTCCTTTTACTCTTGGAGTTGATGACACCAAAAACTCATATCTAACTTGGAGCACATCGTTGCTCATCCTAGTTGATCGAATAGATCATCTATACAAGAGATTCTTGATGGTAGCCATATTCAACTGCTTATAATCCACACACATACGTCCACTTTCATCCTTCTTCCTTACCACAAAAACTGGTGCTCCCCATAGCGAACAACTGGGATGAATGAACCCCTTCCTTCGATAGTCCTCTAACTAGTCCATGAGTTCTTCTAACTCCTTCAGGACCATCCAGTATGCTAGTTTAGATATAGGTTTGATGCCCGACACTATATTAATGGAGAACTCTTTGCTGTGAGGTGGTGGTAATTTCGGCTACTCCTTAGGAAAAACATTCATAAACTCCATCGCCACGGGTGGGAGAAGTCTTTCGTCTATAGACATCTCTGCCTCCATTATGGCAAGAACTATGGTAGCTATGGCTCAGTACTCCAGTGGATCTAAACTCTAACTGTTGGGAATTTATCAAATAATTAAGATTATAGCATGCAGATAAATCCGAAAAAATAAACAATTAAAACTGGCCTGATCGGGAGCAGTCGTGTATTCACTGCCCTAGAAGATTGAGAACCCGCCTATCGCCCTGGCGCAGATGGTTCCCTCCCCCTAGCGGTAAAAACCCCCGGAAACGGCCGGCCTCTACACTCGGGCGAGAGTGCAGAGCTTCAGCTCAGATGAAGAAAGTTGCCCATAAAATAAAACTAAGATATAATGAAAATAATATATGTAGGGGAGAGAAGAGAAAACAAGAGAGACTTCTTGTTATTTTTCTTATCGTTTTAAGCTCAACACACGGATATATATATATAGGGTTGGAAAAGACGTTACAAAACCCGTAATTAATTCTGTAACGTTCATCATAAATTTTGTAACGTTCCCCATAATTATATATCCGTTACACATATTTTTAATTGCATGTTTTAATTACAATATTTATTATAATTCATGAAGGCAAAATTGTCTTTTCTTAACAAAATATCTAACAGTCCCCCCCAAAAGGCAATATTGACTGAAGACTCAGAAATCAATAAATAAATCAAGAAATCATAAATCAAATATAAGTTGGGCAACCTTTCGTATCGTGAATTCGGGAGAGGTAGCTTTCGGCTTTGAACATTTCCTTAGTGAGTTCATCGCCACCTGAGGGACATAATGGACTAGGCCTTGAATTAGGCCCCTTTAATCTGGTATTGATGAAAACACACACAATACGCTTCATCTATTGAGCAAAGCGGGTTGAGCGTTAAAGGCCATGCTCACAATAAACCGACTCATGAGAGTTTCTAGGGGTTAGCCCAGCCCCCCCTAACCGCGGCCATCACGGTTCCTCTCACGTAGGTAAGTCCTCAAAGGGTACTACAGCTGTTTATTTAATACCCCCCACAATACACGCGTTGGACTTATTAAGAGTAAAACTCAGCCTAGCCAGCTGTATCATAAGAGCATCGTCATCATAGAGAAGGGGTAGTAGCAAATGCTACATAATGATATATAAATATATCTAGGTCGATGCTCCACACGAGTGTCACTAGTCCAGCTTGTTTCTACCACATTGAACCGACATTGGGACTACGTCTCCAAATAAGGGTTGGGTTGCCGCTGTCAGTGACCTCATCTATGGGCTTAACCCCATCTCCCTCGATGAATCCAGAACCACACTCCTGGATAATCCCTTAGTCAAAGGGTCATCAAGATTCTTTTCACAGACTTTACAAAGTCTAGAATCATAACTTTGCCTAGCAGGCGTTGTATTTATTTATCAAGTTCTTATTTTGTAATTAGTCCATCATATTGTTTGAAATTGACATTAGGTCATGATCTATGATCATAAAAGATCATAGTCTATGTCTGAAGAGATTGACCTTAATATCTGAACATTTCAAACTAATGTGGAACTAAAAATTCTGCAGTTATGCATATGCACATACATGAATGAAATTAATAATAGATACATGCAGAGCATAATAGGATTTCGTATCTTAAAATATATTTTCGTATCTTAAAATACATTTCATACTTCATAATTCAAATGCATAAAATTTTTAAAATTATTCTATTATAAGAGGTTACAAATTGGTTGCCTACAAATGAGACCTTCCAAATTTAAATCGGTTGCCTACAAATGAGACCTTCCAAATTTAAATTGGTTGTCTACAAAGGAGACCTTCCAAATTTATGTTGGTATTTTCTAGTACCACCTCTTATACGAGACCTTCCAAATTTATGTTGCCATTTTCTAGTACCACCTCTTATACAAATAATAATAATAATAATATTTGTACATACGTGCTTTAAATTTTTGAAGTGCATTCTTGCTTAAAACCTTGTAATTAATCATGTAACAAATGCAAGTTATCTAAGAAGACATATGAACATTTATTACAATATTCATCAAAATGCAATAAAAGTGATGAACTTTACATTTGAAGGTTTAAAATATAATCCACCATATAAAATAGAATTTTAAAAGATGCACCTCTTTGATTTGGTTCGCTCATATATTGATCATTTATCATTAGGCAATATATGATGCAAGAAGCGTAATTAAATAAATGCATATGAATTATTCTCATAATATAATTCCGGTCCTCTTATTCCAAAAACTCCTAAAGTGAAAAGATTAAAGTTTTACCCGGGTAGTTAGCCAGGTAAGGATAGTAATAGAGGTTGATCAAAGATCAATTAAGTACCTCGTTCCTTGCAGAGCGCGTTACGCAACCCTTAAACCTTGCCTTAGACACCAACTAATCCAAGAAAACTTGAATCGGTTCACTCAATGAGTTTTTGTTCCTTAACAGTATATAGAAACTTTAAATTATTTTCTGCAAGCATTTAATTTGCCTGGCAATTATACTGCAAACATATGTTGGATAAGGCCGAGGAGGGGTTTACCTATTGATGTTCGAACCTCATGATTTTCATGTCTTGAGAGTAAAAACTCATCTGCTGCAGACAACTGCCACTTAAGTTGCTGAACAAATCTGCATTCACTTTTACCACCTTCTGTACTAAGCTTATTAGATGCATAAACACTTCAAAGTATGGAATTATTAATAGAAGGTACCATATTGATAGATTAAAGAAATGAAGGCATTAAACCATGAAAAAAATTTAAATACTTCAAAGTGTATATATATATCCAGATTTTGTTCACTTTATTCTTGTCAAAACCAGCATATGAAATTTTTAAGAATAAAAAAATATACACTGCTGCAAATTTATAGCATGTTTCAAATGCGTGCATATTCACTAGCACAAGGGGATAATGATAGGTTTTAGAAACCAAATTTTCATAGAACAGTAATTGTATTTTTATGAATAAAAAAAATTCTCTGATGAACAGTGCTATATGTAAGCATTAAGCAGATTTTTTTTAAATAAAATGAACATTAAAACAGTTTTTAAATTAACAATAACGTTTTTTTAATAAATAAATAAACAGTAACATCCTTTTTAAAAATGAACAGTACCGTTCATTAAAATGGATGAACAGTAATATCTTTTTTTTAAAGATGAACAGTAACGTTCATTAAAATAAATGAAAAGTAACAACAATTTTAAAATGAACAGTAAAGTTTTTTAAACATTAAAACTGTTTTAAATGAACAGTAATGTTTTTAAATAAAATTAAAAACTGTTTTTTTATGAACAGTAAAATCTTTTTTTGGAATGAACAGTAACAGTTACATTTTTTTTTCCCCGAATTTTATAACATCAAATCAATAATACTAATAGATAAACAGATATATAATTAAAGCAATTACATTTTCTTTGTGTTAACAACAACTATAAAATTCCTCTGTGTTTTTTTTTTTTTTTGAAAACAGTAAAAACAACTTTTTTTTTAACAAAAAGTTAATTAATAGATAAGCAATTTAGTAGCAATTTTCTTTTTTTTAATCGGATGAACAGTAACCATCACGAATGAACAGTAACTTTAAAATAATTTCAGATTTAAATCAAAGCTATAAACTGATCAATCTTCTAGATTGTTGGGAATTTATCAAATAATTAAGATTATAGCATGCAGATAAATCCGAAAAAATAAACAATTAAAACTGGCCTGATCGGGAGCAGTCGTGTATTCACTGCCCTAGAAGATTGAGAAACCGCCTATCGCCCTGGCGCAGATGGTTCCCTCCCCCTAGCGGTAAAAACCCCCGGAAACGGCCGGCCTCTACACTCGGGCGAGAGTGCAGAGCTTCAGCTCAGATGAAGGAAGTTGCCCATAAAATAAAACTAAGATGTAGATGGAAATAATATGTAGGGGAGAGAAGAAAACAAGAGAAACTTGTTGTATATTTTTTCTTATCATTTTGAGCTCAACATACGGATATATATATAGGGTTGGAAAAGACGTTACAAAACCCGTAATTAATTCTGTAACGTTCATCATAAATTTTGTAACGTTCCCCATAATTATATATCCGTTACACATATTTTTAATTGCATGTTTTAATTACAATATTTATTATAATTCATGAAGGCAAAATTGTCTTTTCTTAACAAAATATCTAACACTAACTACCACACATGAACTCAAAAGGTTTATGCTTAATGACTCTCTGATGGCAATCTGCGGTCGCATGAAAGGTGTGGGATTAGCTCAGTATCTTCCATGCATAGGATGCTATCAGATGCTACTTATACTCTTGACCAATGATCGCCAAACTACTACCATCCTAGGAGTCAAACCAAGCTATAGAACGACATATGGATTGTGAGGCTCACTAAGGAAAACTAACGATGTTGCGCTATGAAACGACTCAAATAGGAATCAAAGGAGACAGAAAAAAAAAATATTTAGAATCAAATGAACAGAAATATGTAAATTTTGTGAAATATTTTCATGGTATTCCTATATATGTACTAATAAACCTTAGGCACTGATATTACTAAAAACCATATCATGCCCCGTGTTTTGGAATCACATTACGTGCACATTACTAGAGTACGCAACATATACAATTGGGCCAAACCTCTCTTTCAAAAAACTTTGAGTCAAACTCTACAAGAAAACCATAGAATAATATATAATCACAAAAATGGAGTAATTAATATATAGCACAAGAATGTATACATCAACAAATAATCAGTGGAAGCAAGTAATACTCATACAGAAATAACCAATAACTCTAACAGATAACTAAATAACACAGATAGATATTGCAAGTCCGATATCAATCTCATCCACATGGCAAACTAATCATAAGGGCGCTCAGTGTTATAAGTCTAAAGTATCAACTGAAATAACAATATACAAAAGAGTCACTACATAATAGAGGATGTATAAAACATAGTCTAGAAGAAGACAAAAAAAAACAAATAATTGATAAGCTAAAATAGAAACTGATGGATAAACAAATATGTAAGCTGATCGACGAAACTCCATCTCTACTGGGTGTCACTAAAGTCTGGGGTACCTAAAAGTAGTGGGGACATGTTCGGATTTACCACTGGTGTGCAAACTAAGACGGTCCAAAAGTCGTCTAGCAAGTGGTAAAATGAACTAAGTGGTTTGTATACATGTAACCTTTATCATGGATGCATAGCTAGTTCAAACATAAGAAAAACTATATAAATTCATCACTTTACTTTTCTTCTTGATCAGAAAACATAAAACTTAAATCCAGATAAAAAACAAAACTAATAGATAAATAGATGTACAAACAAACAATATAGGTTAACTGAGCGAGCATGCGACTTTAGTGTGAAGCATAGGATAATTTGTGTAACTAACTACTTTTAGATTTTACTTAATTTATTTCACAAAGCTCTTATGGAATAATATATATTTGGTGTATCCATCGAAAATGTTACTTGGGTTTTTGCTTTACTTATTTTTTGTACAAAGACTCATTTGACACTAATGCTAAAACACAACTCTGGACTACACATTATCTATGAGATATCCATATCCCTCCTGTTAATTAACAACATAAATTTTTTATTACTTAATTATATATGATATGTTATGCACTAGGCCTGAATAACTTAATCCATAGAGAACATCCATTATGTGGGTGCTCCCTCGACTGGGTTTCGAAAGAAAATGCATGTCAAATATCAAAGAAAGTCAATCATGACTTGATACACATGGATACTTGATCTCTTTCTTAGTTTCTCTTTCTTAGTTTATCATGTTTTATACTTGATCAAGTTTTTGTTGATAGAAAATCACAAGTCTCCACTACAGTCAATGTATTCCAAATCGATAACTTTCTTGATTCAAACAAATTCATTCTTGATTTAGTATCATGACGAACACGCCCAACATCCAAACATAAGTAACCATCATCATCATGTAATACCATATCATAGTGCCTAATCATGCATAATACTAGGTCCAAGTCTCATGAGAATGAACCAACAAAATAAACGTCCAAAGTATCACCTAGATCAACATGCATAGTGTTCATGGATTCTAAATCATAACATAACATGGCATAGTATAACAGAAACATATGATATATCACTATGTGATAACATAACATCACTAGCTTTACTTGAATCTAAACATAGCTTGCTTTCGATAAACCGAAATAAACTAAAAGGACTTTAGATAAATAGCTAATTTATCATCTACTTTATTTCAAGATCGTAAGAACAAGAATTACTACAGTTCTAATATCATAGCCACATAAATGAAAGTCAAAGAATACGAGAAAAAGCATGAATAAAATCCAAAATTGAAAAAATGACAGAATCTATTTTTCTGAGATGAGCATGCATTTAGTAGTTCAGCGCATGTGCTCACCCCAATGCCATGTCAGCTACGTTCTGACAGCTGACTAAAAAATCAAATCTGAAATCATATTTGAAAAATTCTCTTAGGTGCATTCATTCATTGTTTAGCTGTTTGCATTCAATCACTATAAACCAAACTGCGTTTGGCTATCTCACTGAGCGTGTTCACTAGATAGGTTGAGCACATGTGCTTGTTCTAAAATCTGCGAGTTTCAAAATATTTTCTATCCATAACTGTCTTGATACAAAATCAAATCAAAAACCAACTTTAACACAAGTTTTTATACTGCCAAGAAGAATATAGTATATTAAGTTTCATAATAAATAACCAAGTATATCCAAAAGCACCATTAGAGCTCTCAAGCTTGCATTTCAAACCAAAAATGGGGACTACATTTTGTCAAAACTACTCAAAATGATCTAAAATCACTCAAAGATTGTAGAGAACAAGATCTACTCGGAACCCAAGAAAAATCTCTTCAAAACATGGATCAAGGACTCAAGTTTGTAAAATTATCATTATTCTATAACATTGGGTTGTTCTCCTTGAAAGAGATTGTAGATTAAGATCAATCTCTTTGAGATATCTTTCTCTTGATTGCATCCAACGAAAATGGAAAACTATACATCAATAGAAAGAGGACAATGAGATCTCCAAAACCTATAAAGTGAAACATTCCAAAGATAAATATTTGAGTAAGAAAGCACTTTCCTTGCGATGATGATGAACTCTCTATTTGTCCTCAAAGACCTCTCTAATCACAACCCTAACTAATTGAGAGAGAGAGAGAGAGAGAGAGAGAGAGAGAGAGATTTTTTGGATTTTATATGAGGGATTAATTAAGGGTTTGGGTCAAATGGGTCATCATTCAAATGGATCCAACACATTAAGCTTAATTGGCATAAAAAGCCCATTAATATCTCTCTTAAGGCCAAAACTCTTATAGACAAAAAAATATCTCATTTTTAAAAATCAAAACCCCAATTTGAAAAAAAAAATCGTAAAACAAGTTTGAATACCACTTGAAGAAAAAAAGGCACATGACAAATGGATCCAATCCATTAAGCTTATAATTGGCAACCTCTCTCTTATGGCCCAACACATTATGATAATACGAAATCACAATGTGAAAATCAAAAACCCAATTCGAAAATTTTTAAAAGCAAGTTTAAAACCACTTGAAGAAAAAAAAAAGCTAGTGACATGTGTCATGATCTTAGAACTTGATGAAATCTAACGGGTCAAGATTTCTCGATCGGGATCTATGTTCAAAATTCACTCAAAGTAGGGTAGGGTCATTACAATTTCTACTCATTCATAACCATGAAAATTACAAAAGCTATAGTCTATAATCCATGAAAATCATGAATTTGGAACTACAATTAATGAATTTCCATTTAGTAGAAATAAACTAAAATTGAGAAATATCGTGAGTTATAACTCATGATAGCAAATTTTGACGTACACACACTAAATTTATCTTTGGCGGAAAAAAAAGATTAAAAAAATTCTTGGATTATGCTCATGAAAAATCATGAATTATGACCTATGCGTAATTTACTATCATTTGGTAGAAATGAAAAAAATGATAAAAATAGTGGTTATAACCCATGAAAATCACACATTTTAATGCGCGTGCGCGCACACGCGCACACACACACATATATACATATAACCCATGTAAAGTATGTATTCAAACTATGCATAATTAATTGCCATTTAGTAAAAATGAGCAAGAATGACAAAAATCATGGGTTATAGCATACAACTAAGACATTTTGATAATACTTAATTTCTATTCGGTTGAAATATACAAAAAAAATCGTAGATTATAGCCTATAAAAACCATGAATTTTAAACTACGCGTACTCAATTGTCATTTGGTCAAAAAGAATAAAAATTAATAAAAATCATGGGCTGCCTAATGAAAATTACAAATTTTAATGTATACAAAATTAACTTTCATTCGATGAAGACGAAAAAATGTAAAAATCACGGATTATATATAGCCCATGAAAATCATGAATTTTGAACAATTGATACTTAATTTGCTTTTGGTCGAAATGAATAAAAATTGACAAAAATCGTGAGTTATAATCCATGAAATTGTAAATTTTATGTGCATATACATAATTTCCATTTGATTGACATGATGAAAAATTGCAAAGTTGCGATAGTTCTCTTAGGAATGAGGACATAGGTAATTACATTGATTGTCAAATCTTGTTAAGCCCTGCGATTTTGTGGGCATTTTCTCTTTGTTTTCCTTCTTTTCTTTAGCCGATCTGCAACATTATTCCGCTGTGTTGCTAACAATTATTATTGATATTACTTTTGGATCATGCGTACTAAAGGTCAAACATTTGTTCAAACATTTCTTATAAATTAAAAACATACATAAGGACAGGAATATTTCACGTGGAATATTTCATAACAAGTAATTAATATTCTTGGAACATCACAAGCTTTGTCTCAGATAGAAGTCTTTCATTAGAATTCAGAAGTTTTGGATGCGACAAATGTGTGATCCTATATTTCCTATTGAAAAACGAGCCTTTCAATGTAAAAAATGTCAACTAGCCCTTTACTGCTGTCTACTGTTCTTCCAACTTTCGGATTCATCTATTTTTTTTCTTTCTTGGGCACTTTCAATGAATTTATATTTGCCTGAAAAAAGTTTTACATGCATAAATATTTATAGGTGTTGCAATCAATTTTCTACAAGTAATATCAGAGAGCCTTTTTTTTCCTCAAAGTTGAGGGGGGAAAAAACTCTATTTTCTTTCAAGACAATCATCAATCAAATCTCACTTTCATGGTTGGTGATCAATTTCGACATGTTTGAATACCACTTGAAGAAAAAAAGGCACATGACACATTTCAAGATCTAAGAGCTCGATGAAATTTAGTGGCTCAAACTTACTCGATCAGAATCTACGATAAAAAATTGTTCCTGTTAGTTAATAGTTTAGGTCTAATGGGTCTCCATTAAAATGGATCCAATCCATTAAGCTTATAATTGGCATAAACCCCACTCCCCCCCCCCCCCCCCCCCCCCCC
>NC_033797.1:141003968-141007195 GCF_001876935.1 Asparagus officinalis
CTCTTATGGCCCAACGCATTATGATAATACGAAATCACAATTTGAAAATCAAAAACCCAATTCGAAAAATTATAAAAGCAAGTTTAAAATCACTTGAAGAAAAAAAGCTAGTGACATGTGTCATGATCTTAGAACTTGATGAAATCTAACGGGTCAAGATTTCTCGATCGGAATCTATGTTCAAAATTCACTCAAAGTAGGGTAGGGTCATTACAATTTCTACTCATTCATAGCCATGAAAATTACAAAAGCTATGGGCTATAATCCATGAAAATCATGAATTTGGAACTACAATTAATGAATTGCCATTTAGTAGAAATAAACTAAAATTGAGAAATATCGTGAGTTATAACTCATGATAGCAAAATTTAACGTACACATACTAAATTTATCTTTGGCGGAAACAAACAAAAATTAAAAAAATTCTTGGATTATGCTCATGAAAAATCATGAATTATGACCTATGCGTAATTTACTATCATTTGGTAGAAATGAAAAAAATGATAAAAATAGTGGGTTATAACCCATGAAAATCACACATTTTAATGCGCGCGCGCGCACACGCGCACACACACACACATATATACATATAACCCATGAAAAGTATGTATTCAAACTATGCATAATTAATTGCCATTTAGTAAAAATGAGCAAGAATGACAAAAATCATGGGTTATAACATACAACTAAGACATTTTGATAATACTTAATTTCTATTCGGTTGAAATAAACAAAAAAATCGTAGATTATAGCCTATAAAAACCATGAATTTTAAACTACGCGTACTCAATTGTCATTTGGTCAAAAAGAATAAAAATTAATTAAAATCATGGGCTGCCTCATGAAAATTACAAATTTTAATGTATACAAAATTAACTTTCATTCGATGAAGACGAAAAAAATGTAAAAATCATAGATTATATATAGCCCATGAAAATCATGAATTTTGAACAATTGGTACCTAATTTGCTTTTGGTCGAAATGAATAAAAATTGACAAAAATCGTGAGTTATAATCCATGAGAATTGTAAATTTTATGTGCATATACATAATTTCCATTTGATTGACATGATGAAAAATTGCAAAGTTGCGATAGTTATACTCTTAGGAGTGAGGACATATGTAATTACATTGATTGTCAAATCTTGTTAAGCCCTGCCATTTTGTGGGCATTTTCTCTTTGTTTTCCTTCTTTCTTTAGCCGATCTGCAACATTATTCCTCTGTGTTGCTAACAATTATTATTGATATTATATTAACTTTTGGATCATGCGTACTAAAGGTCAAACATTTGTTCAAACATTTCTTATAAATTAAAAACATACACAAGGACAGGAATATTTCACGTGGAATATTTCATAACAAGTAATTAATATTCTTGGAACATCACAAGCTTTGTCTCAGATAGAAGTCTTTCATTAGAATTCAGAAGTTTTGGATGCGACAAATGTGTGATCCTACATTTCCTATTGAAAAACGAGCCTTTCAATGTAAAAAATGTCAAATAGCCCTTTAATGCTGTCTACTTTTCTTCCAACTTTCGGATTCATCTATATTTTTTTTTCTTGGGCGCTTTCAAAGAATTTATATTTGCCTGAAAAAAGTATTACATGCATACATATTTATAGGTGTTCCAATCAATTTTCTACAAGTAATATCAGAGAGCCTTTTTTTTCCTCAAAGTTGAGGGGGGAAAAAACTCTATTTTCTTTCAAGACAATCATCAATCAAATCTCTCTTTCATGGTTGGTGATCAATTTCGACTTGTGGAAACTCCGGAGTTTGGATGCAGGTAACCCAAAGAAGACGATTAATAAGCAATAGTCATATATTAATTGTGTTGTAAGGTAACAGATGAAAGTAAAAGGAACTCAATGTAAATATTCCACTTGTCCTTACTCGTTGACTATATTGATTTTAAAATTGATGCTTGTGTTGACACAAGGTTCTAACTATATTTAATTAAGCATTCAATTCTGATTATATCGATATTGCTTGCACTTTATTTTGATTATATTGATTAAGAACTAATATTATAAAGATCAATGTCATACTCTCCTTCTTCTTTATATGATTTTCTCCGTAACGCATATACTTAATGGTTTAGCCGTCCTTCACATGCATGACGTAGGTTAGAATACTAATATATCCAAGTTCATCCCAAGTCTCGTTTTCCCACCTTCTCCTTAACTTTGTTTCTACTATATCTTGAAACGAAAGAAATTAGCTAGTTACTTGTTACTTTAGAAATCTTGATCTTCCTTTTCAATATACTCGCGTCACAGTGAATGGAGGCATAGGCAGCGTAAAGATAAGAGAGACTAGATTAGACATGTCCATTTATTTCCTCCCCTGCAAATAACAAATTTAATTGACATGATTTTTCGACAATATTGTTTAATGCTTCTTTTTAAATAGATTGTTTATTGCTAGGCGTTGAGTTGGATTAGAGATTTTGAGCTATATATAAGCTTGAGACTCAAACAAGACATTGATTTCACCAAAGAACCATCTTTAACAGCTAAAATACCAATATAGCATATAAAGTGACACCCTCTAACCAATAAGATCTAAAAAGTGACGCCGACGACAATAACACCTTAAATTAACACAGTTAACCACTTAAACCTATTCTGGTCATGAAAATTTTTTTGTGTGCAAGAAAATTATGAATCTTTGCATATATACCCCTCATATCTCTTACACTTATAAATTTATCCTCAAAATTAAAATATTTACATAATGACCTAACTCTCTCTTTCTTTTCAACCTCTCTCTCCCCACTCCCCTCACTTTCCTCCTCCACTTCTCTCCTCCACTCCCTTCTCCAATTTTAAGTTAGTGTATGAGGGAAGAAGAGAGAGAAAGGAAAGTAGATGTGGGAATGATAGGAGAAGACAGAGATGAGAGAATAGAGAGCAGTTAAGGGGAGGAACATGGGTGGAGGAGGGAGACGAGAAGGTGGAGATAAGAATTTTGGGAAGGAGAAAAGAGGAGAGAGAGTAAGAAAATAGAAAAGAAGAGGATGAAGCAGATGGTGGAGAGAGGGAGGAGGAGAGGGAGGAGGAGAGGGAGGGAGGGAGAGTTTTGGGAAGGAGAAAATGGGAGGGGAAATATTTTGAAAAGGAGAAAAGTGCAGAGGATGTGATAGAGAGGAGACGAGGAGGATAAAGGAGATGATAGCGGGAGAGAGAGAGTGAGAGATGGGGAGGGCGGGAGGGGGGAGGG
>NC_033797.1:141007945-141010893 GCF_001876935.1 Asparagus officinalis
AGGGACGGAGGGGGAGGGCGAGGGGGAGAGAAATATGATTTTTTTGTAAATATTTTAAATGTTAGAGGGTAAATATGTAAGTATGAGAGATATGAGGGTATGCAGAAATTTATGCTTTTTGCAGTCAAACCAAAATTTCGGCGACCTGAGTAGGTTTAAGTAGCTAACTGTGTCAATTTATAGGTGTTATTATCGTCAGTGTCATTTTTAGGTCTTATTGGTCGGAGGGTGTCACTTTATAGGCTAAATTGGTGTTTTAGCCCATCTTTAAAGAAACAAAATGAGCTACCAGTCTTTATTAGTCAATAAAATTGTAGAAAATCAAATTATGATGCATATCATTTGAGGATTTAGCACTTTTATCTGTTTAGACGGATTTAGAATAAAATATTTGTTCGTAGATATAATATAATAATTGTTGGGAAATTAACAGTACAACAATTCTTTCCCGTCTTTGTGATGAGATGAGAACGAAAAAATAGAAGAGAAACAAACAGAGAAATAGAGAGATTGCACACACAAGATTTACCGAGGTTCAGCTCAAATTGAGCCTACGCCCTCACTCGCCCCTTCTTCACCGTTTCCACTATAATCAAATGAAGGTTTACAAAGGGTCTTCTCTCAAGTTGGTATAACTTAACTTGGGGATCACTTTCTCTCAAACTCACTTGAGGATTACAGATTTATATGTGGTTCTTCTTCTTGCTTCTTGCTTTCAACCTTCACCATCTCCCCTCTATTTATAGGGAGGATATGTCTCTTGGGTACACCGCATTCATTGCATGGGGAAGTCCAAAGACTAACCCCTCCTTTTCCCAATGCATGGGAAAAGACAATCTATCAATGCATGCATGTAGTCAACCATAAAATCTCCATAGATTAAATCCCATATTAATTCATCATAGAGATGGACCCCGCTTTCCATTAATCTCCCCCTCCATCCTCATGAGGAGAAAGTTTTCAAACAGTTGTCATACCTGCCTTTCTTCGGCAGAGGTCATGCTTCTCTTTTGGTAGAGGCTTCGTCATCATGTCAGACGGATTTTGGCTTGTATCAATCTTCTTAATGTGCATAAGACGATTCTCCAAAGTATCACGAATCCAATGAAAGAGTACGTTGATATGTTTTGTCCTTGAGTGATAGGTAGCATTTTTACTCAAGTCAATGGTACTCTGACTGTCACAATATAGAGTGTACTTCTCTTGCTAAAGAGATAACTCCTTCAGAAAATTCTTCATCCACAAGAGCTCCTTACTGGCTTCTATAGTAGCGATATACTCAGCTTTCTATGGTGGATAGAGCGATACACTTTTGCAGCTTTGATTTCCATGATACGACTCCCCCTGCAAAGGTAAATAAGTATCCTGATGTGGACTTTCTTTTGTCCAAGTCACCTGCCATATCAGCCCTGCAAAGGTAAATAAGTATCCTGATGTGGACTTTCTTTTGTCCAAGTCACCTGCCATATCAGAATCCGTATAGCCTTCCAAGATAGGTTTTCCATCTCCAAAATATAAAGAATATTTAGAGGTTCCTCTAAGATATCTTAGGATCCACTTTACTGCTTCCCAATGTTCTTTACCAGAATTGGTAAGATAACAACTTACTACTCCAACTGCATGTGCTATGTCGGGTCTTGTACAAACCATAGAGTACATCAAACTTCCGACGGCCAAGGCAAATGGAATGCTCTTCATCTCCTCTTTCTCCTTCTCACTTGAAGGGCTTTGTTGTGTACTTAGCTTAAAATGAGCTGCTAGCGATGTGCTGACTGGCTTAGAGTTCAACATATTGAACCTCTCCAGAACACGTTCAATGTATCTTTCTTGTGATAGCCACAACTTTCTCTCACTTCTGTCTCGAGAAATCTTCATTCTCAATATATGTTGTGCTGCTCCTAAGTCCTTCATATCAAAGGACTTGCTTGTTAGCCTTATTGTTTTGATAATGTTTAACAAACAATTTACTACTAATGTTGTTTATCTAGTGTTTGTGTATTTTTATTTATTATAGACAAACAACAAGTTAGAGGATGGATGGAATTGCGCATTCACGATCATATCTAATGGAGGTTGGCGGAATTGTGGAGTGAAGCCTACGCAATTCAAAGTTAAAGATTCAAGTTCAAGCTTCATCCGCAAGTGTACCAAGATAGATCTTCGTTGAAGATCACAAGCTTGGGTAAATTTAGTTTTAGGTTTTATATTATGTGTGTTAGTACTTTAAGCTCAATCATATACACACATACACGTTTTAGTTTTTGTATATATATAGTTATATATATACATATATATTTTGGTTTGATAATTTTCAAGTTTTATTATGAAATAATTAAATATAATTAGAAAACATATTTTTGTTTCATACTTACATGCATATATATGATTTCATCAATGTTAATTTTATTTAGTTCAATGAAATCATATTTACTTTTGAAATGTTTGCAAAATATGCAATTTTGTAAAAATATTGTTTTTGTGGTTTATGGACATAATAACAATTATATACATCTCTTATTAAGTCTATATAATCATTTTGTAAAGTTTCAAAACATGGTTAAACTAAAAAGTCAAAACTCATATGTTTATATTTTCATGTTTTGGACTATTTTGTAAAATGATGATATTTTACAAATAGGAAATGCAATTTGATAAATTCCTTTTGTAACATGTTCATTTACATGTTTATATACATTTCCCAAAGTTTTATTATTTTTGGACATCATTTGTTATATTTAACAAATTTTCAAAATCAACAAAAACAGATTCAAAACCTGAATATTTTTAGTATCTGTTTGCGGTCGACCGCCACGGTCGATAGCCCCTGAGTCCAGAGACTCAGGAAGTTTTTTAGAGGCTCGCGGTCGACCGTGACGGTCGACCGGATGCTCTCACCGTCGATCGTGGCCACGGTCGATCGTATGTTTTTTCTGTCGCCAAATTTGTCT
>NC_033797.1:141012068-141048061 GCF_001876935.1 Asparagus officinalis
CTCGCGGTCGACCGTGACTGTGATGCCCCTGGGTTCACACAAGGCTGCAGTCCAAGGTGAAACCAGGAATGTCAAACCTGCCATGCACCACACCGTGCAATAACATGTTTCACCATCACAATTACTATCTCTCTAGAGGAAACAACAATAAGTGTAGGTACAAAGCAAGTAAAAGGTTTTACAACAAATACTTGATGAAATGATAGGCCATCAAATTAACACATCTCCTCAACCAAATAAACTGGAATGCGTAGTCAAAGTCTGAAATGAATACTAACAATCTGGAGATCTCAACATGTCTCAAAGTACATATTACCTGAATAGTCAAAGTCTGAAATGAATACTAACAATCTGGAGATCTCAACATGTCTCAAAGTACATATTACCTGATACAGGAAATAAAGCACACAGCCTTTACAACTCTAGAACTTAAACATCTTAAGTCTAAAAATGTCTCAAGTGGAGTACAAAATAAAATACATCTAATAAGAAGATAAATATGCACTAGTAAGGGTCGCCCTCATCCTGCGACTCTCCGGACTCCTGACTCGTTACCTGAAAGGGGGAGAGACAACGAGCGTCAAAGCGCTAGCGAGCAACATCACAACCAACCCCAAGGGAACAGGGCTCGTTGTATAAGAATATATAGATAATACATAATAGATCTAAAATCATTGATCTTACTAAAGAGGGTTTTAGTATTTAGAAATTTACAACACGAGCATAGGTATGTCGAGCGAAATAATCCAAACAAGGAAACCCTCATGTATATACCTTGTATCTCAAATTGTAAATCCCTAAATACTAAACCTGAGGTCTAATACAAGAAACAATAAATAAAACAAATACAAACCCGTCTCTACCGATAAATAAAATCATGACAAGGCCTCCACAAGTGTCATGTCAAACTCACATGAGTGCCATGTCCGAAAACGATTAAGTACCCAAAACATAGACTATATAAATTAAACGTCCAACCCATAGACTGCATGAAGTAAACGTCCAACTCATGGACTGATATATAACCGTTGTCCAACGCGTGAACTGGGTGTGACCGTTGTCCAACGCATGGACCGGATGTGACCGTTGTCCAACGCATGGACCGGATGATGATGCATATCCAACACGAGGATTAAATAGCAATGCATGTCCAACACGAGGACTAAGTAAAGTGAATGTCCAACACAAGGACTAATTAGTAATGCATGTCCAACACGAGGACTAAGTGAAAAGAATGTCCAACACGAGGACTAATTAGTAATGAAAATATAACCGCTGCAATTTAATACCCGATAAACAAGGCAACTTCTCATATTCAAGAATGATAAATAGTGCCCTCGAACATATGAACACAGTCTATATATACACACACAGCAGGTGATTTAATAGAAACACAAATAAGACGAGAAAGACTTCGATGAGTCGACTCGTGCTCAGTTATGAGTCAACTCATGTCTTATGTGTCGACTCATGATCTGTTACAAGTCGACTCAGCAGAAAACATATGATAACAGGAAAATGACTTCGTGAGTCGACTCATGATTAGTTATGAGTCGACTCATGACCTATGGGTCGACTCGTATACTGACGAGTCGACTCAGCAGAAGCAAAAAGGCGACACAACTAGACCTCGTGAGTCGACTCATGACAGTCATGGGTCGACTCAACCTGATGAGCCGACTCGTGATGAGTCATGAGTCGACTTACGGGCTGAAATCTGCATATATCACAACTGCAAACCGTCCATCTCGATCCATACTTCCACTCTATTGATCTACACCTCCCTAACTATCAATTTTAAACTATGAGGCAGTGAAAGAAATCATACATAGCATGAGAAAAGATTACTTGCATGTTAAACCTAACTTTTAACCCCTAATTATGAAAGAGAGCATTCAATCTAAATAAAACTCATATTTTCATTTCTTTAAATAAATTCCCAGATCTGGGTTTTCATCAAAAACTTGTTGGTGGGAGTTTAAAAATCTAAAACATATGATCTTTAGCATTTACACTAAAAAGAACACCGTTTTATATTTGAAAATATGTCTTAGGCTCAATAAAACTCATGAAAAACGTTTATAAATTCATAAAAAACATGGGAGAGAGATTGGGCGAGATGTTACTCGCCTCAGATGTGATGAAGAACGATTCCCTTCGCTGAAATCCAAAAGAAACTGCCGAACAATCCTTTGAAACGTCCCAAAATCACCAAGAACACCTAGGGTTTGAGAGAGGAGAGAGGGGGACTAGGGTTTCTGGGGAGAACTGATGAAATGAAGTGTTTTCGGGTAGAGGAGCATATATATATACAGTTAAAACCCGACCCGAAACCCAAACAAACCCGACCCAGAAAAACCAGAAAACCCTCGATGAGTCGACTCATGCTCAGTCGTGAGTCGACTCATGACTCATGGGTCGACTCATAATCTTATGAGTCGACTCAGCAGAAACTTATGATAAAGGGAGATGATATCATGAGTCGACTCATGACAGTCATGGGTCAACTCATGAGCTGAAAACTGAGTTCTTCGACTCTGATGCTTATGAATTGCAAATTTGCAAACTCAACTTCATAACTAATGCATATATACATTCTCATAAGCTCAAAAATGCTAGATTTCATGCACAACCATGCCATGAAGATAATTTTCACATATTGAATATTGTGTTTCACTAATATCCACATATATGAATTATCAAAATCAACGAGGTCTTACAGTGACGGTCGACCGGATGTTCTCGCGGTAGACCGCCACGATCGATCGGCTGATGTCCAGAGACTTTTCTTTGTTTTTTTGTTGCTCGCGATCGACCGTGATTTTCCCACGGTCGATCGCTGATCGCCCAACGGTCATTTTTTGTACAGAATCATATTTTTAATTCTTGGGCTTTTTGGTCTTTTCCTTTGGGGTTTTTACTGTTGTTTTCTCTTCCTATATAAACCCCTCAAACCCCTTCTACCAGCTATAACCAAGAAGTTTTTAAAACAAAAGTTTAATAAGGGTTTAAGATTGATTAGTTTGTTTTAAGTTTGGGGTTTTACAAAGAGGAGCTTACATCAGTTGTTGAAGAGTTCATCTTCAATATTTCATCATCCTCTCTTTGTGTTTATAGAGAAAATTTTCTAACTCTTTTCTCTAGCAATTTTATTATTGATTTTCATATTCTTATTATTGCTAGTTTGCTATTTGAGTTAGATTTTATTTCACTTATTGTTTACACACACCCACTTGAGCTTATTGTATTTGCATACATTGTATATTTGGGTTGGTGAGAATTGTAATAATTGAGTGTGAGCTTTCATTGTGTTCTCATCCATATTAGAGAACAAATCATTTTTTGTTACATTGTTAGTGTTGTAAAGTTTTCGGTGAGCTAGAAAACCGAGTGTGATGAGTGAATGTTGATCGGTGAGCGTTGAAAACCAACATTATGAGTGATTGTGAACGTTGATCAGTGAACGTTAAAAACCGACATTGTGAGGTGTAAACGTTATTCGGGTGAGTGTAGAAAACCCGGTTTAGTTAGTGGATTTCTCCCCAGGAGTGGGGAGCGGAGACGTAGGACGGAAGGTCCGAACTCCGTGATCATATCGTGTGTTTGAGTTTGCTTTGGTGCATTTCCCTTATGTTTATATTTCTTGTCGCCATTGTCCATTACTCATTATTTATATCATCCACTATCTTATTTAGTTTGTTTACTCTTGTGTTATATATCCTTGCATATATTTCAACATATACCTCTTTGCTAGGATATATCTCTTTATTCATATTGCATATTCTTGTTCATATCATATTGTATACTCTTTGCTAGGATATATCTCTTTATTCATATTGCATATTCTTGTTCATATCATATTGTATATCTATCTTACAAGAGTAATATTTGAATTAGTTTTAATTATTGCATATTCTTGTTCATATCATATTGTATATCTATCTTACAAGAGTAATATTTGAATTAGTTTTAATTGATATAAAATCGGATTAGATTAGCATAAGACCCTAATCACCCCCTAGCGTCTGACAATTGGTATCAGAGCTTGGTGCTCTTTGATTTAAGGTCTAATCGCCTTGAGTTAAAGATCCACGTTATCTTTTTTTTACTAATCTTGTTTTGATTGTATTTGTATCTTGCTTGCATATTTTTACAAATTATGGATATGAATGATGCATCTTGTTTAGGCTATGATTCTAGTATTGCTCCTAAATTTAATGTTTTCCCCTATGCTCAATGGTGCTTTAGATTTAAAATATTTGTTCAATCTAAAAATATTAATTTATAGGAAGTCATTGATTGTGCTTATATTGTGCCCACGTTAGAGAAATCCAAGTGGAGCATACATGATAAAAGGATGTTTACAATGAACAAGATTTTGTTAGAATATTTGCTAAATGTTTTTAATTCATCTATGTCTAACAAGTTTGTTCATTTTGATAGTGCTTACAACTTATGGAAACTCATTGAAGCACATTAAGGGGACTTGGAGGTGATCCGACAAGCTTTGGAGTATCCCGCTTCAAGTTCAAAAGGAGCTTCATGCACACGAGCACGTGTGCACTAGACGATAGCCCTAGTGAGGTTTGCAAGTTCGAATCTATTAATGATTTATCTAATGATGAACTTTCTTGTGCTAGTGAAAGATTATTGCATGCCTACAAGAAATTACAAAATGATTTTATTGATTTACAAAGCAAGCATGTCATTTTGAAATCCGATCTTGAGAAGCTAGCTTCCAATTTTGATATCATTTCTCAAGAAAATGTAGATCTTAAAGAAAATAATGATATGTTAAAATTAGAAAATGAGAAATTATCATCATCCATTTCTAGCTTATCTCATGCTAAGATTGATGCCATATTAGAAGTAGAGAACATAAAAAATGATACTGCTTCTTTTATAAATAATTATATATGCTCTACTTCTAATAACAATACTTATATGCATAATGATGAGTTGAATCATGTTAAGGATCGCATATCATCTTTAGATTCAACCCTTAAAACATGTATTGTTAATCATGATAAGCTTATGGACTTGTGTGCAAAGTCCCGTGTTAACACTTTCAAATCAAATACTCACTATGCACACATATATAGCAAGATTTACAAATGCTCTATTTGCGATCGAAAAGGCCATCTTGCTAAATTTTGCTATGATGCACAAAAACCTACAATAAATAATCATAATTGTGCATCCCATCAAGTTTTATCATCATTACATTTTGCACATATACATGCACATACTCATCATGTTCATCATAAATATGCACGTGTATTTAAATGTGATCTATGTGGTCGGTTTGGCCATTTGACAAAGTTTTGCTTTGATTTAAAAAAGATTTCACTTTTGCCAAATAATTTTAAAAGACCACAAAAATTTAAGTGTGATCATTGTGATCGTTTTGGTCATTTGACCAAATTTTGTTTTGATTTGAGGAGAGTTTCTCATTTGCAAAATAATTTAAAAGTAAAATCTTTATTTGTAAATGATTCCCGTGCACGAGCTAATGGTCCACAAAAACAAATGGATCTTTTTCATTGCATATATTGCAATCGGAAGGGTTATTTGAGTGAATATTGTTTTGACCGAGTTAGTGCACCATATGTGCCAAAGATGGTTCATAACCCTAGGGCTTTGAGCTTTATTGATAGGGGTCATGTCCCTAAATAATCCGGTACCAAAAATATTTGGGTGCCAAAATAATTTTTAAACCAAGAATATTAGTGTTTCTATTTTTCTTTTTCTTGGTTTTGAAAAACTTGTTCTAATTTTTTTATATGAAAACAATTTTTAATTGATCAAATCTCTTATTTTCATGATTATTAGTCTCGATTTTGTTGAGAGGTTTGTGTTTATATAACCCTCCGGATTTATTGGGTATTTATTCCCAAATATTATTTACCGGGTGCTAATAATATCTATATGGGTTGGAACAAGCTTAAGAGCTTGATATATTGTTGACTCTTTTTCATTTTATCAAAAATTGTATTTTGATTTGTTGCTTTGAATTCATTATATTTCACTTATATGATGATATTTATGTGTTTGTGGTTATGGATCATCTATTCGTGTTTTATAATGTATTCTATGAGTGGTTTGATCAAGTCCTACAAAAAAAGTTCTCTTTATTGATCAAACATTGTTCTTAGACTTAAATCTTGATTTATGATGTCATTTGGTTGATTTATTTTTATTTGAAAACTTTTTGGATGATTCTCATGTTCCTCTTCTTTTGATTTTATAAATCTATTTTTTACACTATGTTTTTATAGTTGTGTAATGAGACACTTATTTCATAAGTAATACATCTATAAATCTATTTTTTACACTATGTTTTTATAGTTGTGTAATGAGACACTTATTTCATAAGTAATACATCTTTATGTGTTCTCATAATGAGACACTTATTTCATAAGTAATACATCTTTATGTGTTCTCATTGTCTTTTTGTATGTAAGTGATAGTTAGCATATTCATTTATGCTTGCTCACATATGTGTGTCTTGATCATTATTGTATATATTCTATATGGCATTTTGATAGGGGGAGCAATCCCTATATTTTTATACTCACTCATGTATATTGATAGGGGGATCTTTCGCTCTCTTCATTCTTTTGTTTTCCCCTTTTTGATGTTGTCAAAGGGGGAGAAATATTATGAGTATATTCTTTCTTGTTTATATGCATGATAATTCTAATTTATATATTCATTTCTTTCATGTATATATCCTTTTTGTAAATTGTTTGTCATCATCAAAAAGGGGGAGATTGTTGGCCTTATTGTTTTAATGATGTTTAACAAACAATTTACTATTAATGTTATTTGTCTAGTGTTTGTGTATTTCTATTTATTATAGACAAACAACAAGTTAGAGGATGGATGGAATTGCGCATTCACAATCATATCTAATGGAGGTTGGCGGAATTGTGGAGTGAAGCCTACGCAATTCAAAGTTAAAGATTCAAGTTCAAGCTTCATCCGCAAGTGTACCAAGATAAAGCTTCGTTGAGGATCACAAGCTTGGGTAAATTTAGTTTTAGGTTTTATATTATATGTGTTAGTACTTTAAGCTCAATCATATACACACATACACGTTTTAGTTTTTGTATATATATAGTTATATATATACATATATTTTTTAGTTTGATAATTTTCAAGTTTTAATATCAAACAATTAAATATAATTAGAAAACATATTTTTGTTTCATACTTACATGCATATATATGATTTCATCAATGTTAATTTTATTTAGTTCAATGAAATCATATTTACTTTTGAAATGTTTACAAAATATGTAATTTTGTAAAAATATTGTTTTCTTAGTTTATGGACTTAATAACAATTATATACATCTCTTATTAAGTCTATATAATTATTTTGTTAAGTTTTAAAACATGGTTAAACTAAAATGTTAAAACTCATATGTTTATATTTTCATGTTTTGGACTATTTTGCAAAATGATGATATTTTACAAATGAGAAATGTGATTTGAGAAATTCCTTTTGTAACATGTTCATTTACATGTTTATATACATTTCCTAAAGTTTTATTATTTTTGGACATCATTTGTTATATTTAACAAATTTTCAAAATCAACAAAAACAGGTTCAAAACCTAAATATTTTCAGTATCTGTTTGCGGTCGACCGCCACGGTCGACCTCCCCTGAGTCCAGAGACTCAAGAAGTTTTTCAGAGGCTCACGGTCGACCGTGACGGTCGACCGGATGTTCTCGTGGTCGACCGTCACGGTCGACCGGCTGATGTCCAGAGACTTTTCTTTGTTTTTTTGTTGCTCGCGGTCGACCGCGATTTTCCCACGGTCGACCGCCGATCGCCCAATGGTCATTTTTTATACAGAATCATATTTCCGATTCTTGGGCTTTTTGGTCTTTTCCTTTAGGTTTTTGCTGTTGTTTTCTCTTCCTGTATAAACCCCTCAAACCCCTTCTACCAGCTATAACCAAGAAGTTTTTAAAACAAAAGTTTAATAAGGGTTTAAGCTTGGTTAGTTTGTTTTAAGTTTGATGTTTTACAAAGAGGAGCTTACATCAGTTGTTGAAGAGTTCATCTTTAATATTTCATCATCCTCTCTTTGTATTTATAGAGAATTTTTTCTAACTCTTTTCTCTAGCAATTTTATTATTGATTTTCATATTCTTATTATTGCTAGTTTGCTATTTTAGTTAGATTTTATTTTACTCATTGTTTACACACACCCACTTGAGCTTATTGTATTTGCATACATTGTATATTTGGATTGGTGAGAATTATAACAATTGAGTGTGAGCTTTCATTGTGTTCTCATCCATATTAGAGAACAAATCATTTGTTGTTACATTGTTAGTATTGTAAAATTTTCGGTGAGCTAGAAAACCGAGTGTGAGGAGTGAATGTTGATCGGTGAGCGTTGAAAACCGACATTGTGAGTGATTAAGAATGTTGATCGGTGAACGTTAAAAACCGATATTATGAGGTGTAAACGTTATTCAGGTGAGCGTAGAAAACCTAGTTGTGTTAGTGGATTTCTCCCCGGGAGTGGGGAGCGGAGACGTAGGACGGAAGGTCCGAACTCCGTGATCATATTGTGTGTTTGAGTTTGCTTTGACGTATTTCTCTTATGTTTATATATTTCTTGTCGCCATTGTCCATTACTCATTATTTATATCATCCACTATCTTATTTAGTTTGTTTACTCTTGTGTTAATTTATATATCCTTGCTTATATTTTATCATATACCTCTTTGCTAGGATATATCTCTTTATTCATATTGCATATTCTTGTTCATATCATATTGTATATCTATCTTACAAGAGTAATATTTGAATTAGTTTTAATTAGCATAAAATCGGATTAGATTAGCATAAGACCCTAATCACCCCCCCTCTAGGGTCTGACATTGCTCAGCTCTTTCTTCAACCTATCAATTTTAGACCTATCTTTTCCAACAACAAGCATATTATCAACATATATAGAGAGAATAATAAAATCATCATCCGATAACTTTTGGACATAAACACAATGATCTGCAGATGTTCTTTTGTACCCATGGTCAAGCATAAAAGAATCAAACATTTTATAGTATTGTCGCGGTGCCTGCTTGAGTCCGTACAAGCTCTTCTTCAATTTACAAACTAAGTGTTCTTTGCTCTTTATCTTGAAACCCTGTGGATGCTCCATATAGATTTCTTCTGCTAAATCACCATGGAGGAATGTTATCTTCACATCTAACTGCTTAACTTTAAGGTCTTAAGAAGCAACAAGACCAAGAATAACCCGAATAGAAGACATCTTTACACCTTGCTTCGGACTGAAACCTTTCACCACGAGGCGAGCTTTGTACTTGACTTGGTCATTTTCTTCATTCTTTATTTTGAACACCCATTTGTTCTTCAAGGCTTTTCTGTTCTTAGGTAGCTCCACCAAGTCATAAGTGTGATTCTTATGTAAAGAATCCATCTCCTCTTGCATAGCTTTCTTCCATTTTGCACGATCATCATGAACTTGTGCTTCATGGAAACTTTCTGGTTCACCTGCATCTGTTATTATAGTATACTCTGAAGCAGGGTATCTAGTTGAGGGTTGTCGTTCTCTCTCTGACCGTGTCAACCGATGTACTTATGACTGATCCATATATTGTGTCTCTGCATGTTCATGCTCCCCCTGATCAAAACTTGGGGAACCTGTAATTTCTTCTTCTTCCTACACATCTTGAAAATCATTATTTTCTAGCATGGGAGAAGGAAAAATAACTGGTGTAGAGATTAAATTTGGGATGATATGTGTGTTTTGTGGCTCTTCTTCTTTTTCAAAATCAGCAAGTGTTTTATCTTCACAAAAAACAACATCCCTGCTCCTCATAATTTTGTTATTTTTAGGATCCCACAATCTATACCGCCTCTCTTCCTCCTCCTCCAGATCCGCCTCTCCGAACAGGCGCTTAAAGGTAAATTCTTCCATAAATGTTCGCAGGACCTTCGGCTCGAAGATCCAAGACCCCGTTGCCGTCACTGCACTTGCACCACGTGACGTCCCCGCGTCGTCTAATGTGGTCGAGATCGCAGATACGGACTTCTCCTCTGCACTTGCACCACGTGACGTCCCCGCGTCGTCCAACGCCTAGGAAGATGCATGGAATAGCTTTATCATCAAGCTTTGTTCTTTTCTCCTTAGGTACATGTACAAATTCCTTGCACCCGAACACCCGCAAGTGAGAATATGAAATATCCTTTCCACTCCAAATTCTTTCTGGAATATCTCCATCCAAGGGAACCGAGGAGGACATGTTTATCAAGTAACAGGCTATTCGCACTGCTTCTCTCTAAAATATTTTTGGTAATTTAGCTAAGGATAGCATACTCCTTATCCTTTCCACAATAGTGCGGTTCATCCTTTCTGCAATCCCATTGTGTTGTGGTGTATGTGGAACAGACTTTTGGTATCTAATGTCATAAAAAGAACAATAGTCTTCAAACATCATTGAAGTATACTCACCACCATTATCAGTATGAATACACTTCAAGAGCTTTCCGGTTTCTCTTTCAACTTTAGTATGAAAGTCTTTAAAAACTTCAAAGACTTGATCTTTGGTTTTTATAACATACACCCACACCTTTCTAGATGCATCATCTATGAAGGTCACAAAGTATGAGGCACCACTAAAAGTTTTTTCATTTATGGGTCCGCATACATCCGAATAGACTAAGTCCAATATACCAGTTTTCTTTTTGTTATAATTTTTAACAAAAGCTATCCGGTGTTGTTTCCCAATCAAGCGATGATCACAGTGGGATAATGTTATACCTTGCATGGATGGAAGTAGTTGTCGCCTTGCGAGAGTTTGTAGCCCTTTCTCGCTCATGTGGCCAAGCCGTTTGTGCCACAAATTCATAGAGGTACCTTCCATTGTTCCAAGTTCATCATTCTCTAAGTAAAACTGAGTCTTATAGAGAGTGCAACACTTCTTTCCTCTAGCTAGTACAAGTGATCCTTTGGTAAGCTTCCATCATCCTTTACCAAAGCTGCTCGTGTATCCTTCTTCATCAAGCTTGCCGGTGGAGAGAAGATTAAGACGAAGATCGGGCACAAATCTAACATCTTTTAGAACCATCTTTGTTCCAAGGTTAGTAGTAACACAAATATTTCCAATGCTAAGAATTTGAGAAGAGTTTTTGTTACCCATTTTTACCTTTCCAAGATTACCTTCACGAAGCAAAGTGAAGTAGTCCTTCTGGGGAGTAGCATGGTAGGAGACACCAGAATCAATCACCCATTCCGAGTCTTGGCAAGTGAGATTTGCACAGTCTTCTTCACATGCCAAAAAAGCATAATTTCATTGTCACTGACAACAACTGCACTTTCATTCATTTCTTGTTTTTCATTGGTCTTTCCTTCCTTTTGTTCTCGCTTGAGCTTGCGGCATTCCTGTTTTATGTGTCCATTCTTCCCGCAGTGATAGCAAGTAATGTCCTTTCTAGCCTTTGATTTTTCTCTTGACTTGTCTCGATTCCGAGGTTGTTGATATTTGCTCTTCCCCCTATTCTCGGTAACAAGAGCATGAGAATGGGAGGATCCAGATGACTTTCTTCGTATTTCTTTATTCAAGAAGCTGCTTGTAACTTGGTTCATGGATACAACTCCATCAGGTACAGAGTTACTAAGAGACACCACCAACGTCTCTCAACTATCTGGTAACGAGCTAAGCAAAAGAAGGGCTTGAAGCTCATCTTCCAATCCCATCTTCATGGCTGCAAGTTGATTTACAATACTTTGAATTTCATTCAAATGTTCAGATATAGAATCATCTTTCTTGAACTTGAGATTGACAAGCTTCCGAATCAAGAAAGCTTTGTTACCGGCGGTCTTTCTTTCGTAGAGATCTTCAAGTTTCTTCCACAAGCTGTTCGCCGAAATCTTATTTGACACATGATGGAATACAATATCATCCACCCATTGCCGAATGGTGCCGATGGTTTTCCTATCAAGCTTCTTCCAATCATCAGCCGTCATGGACTCTGGTTTGGAGGATTCACCTTCAACTGGCGCATAGAGGTCCTTGCAATATAGAAGATCCATCATCTTTGCCTTCCATATCATCCAATTACGGCTATTCAAACTGATCATTCGAACGCCGCCGACGAGAGTCTTCATCTCAACACAAGAAGATTAGCAACCTTGCTCTGATACCACTGTTAGGAAATTAATAGTACAACAAGACATTTCCCGTCTTTGTGATGAAATGAGAACAAAAAAATAGAATAGAAACAAACAGAGAAATAGAGAGATTGCACACACAAGATTTACCGAGGTTCAGCTCAAATTGAGCCTACGTCCTCATCCGCCCCTTCTTCTCCGTTTCCACTATAATCAAATGAAAGTTTACAAATGATCTTCTCTCAAGTTGGTATAACTTAACTTGAGGATCACTTTCTCTCAAACTCACTTGAGGATTACAGATTTGTATGTGGTTCTTCTTCTTGCTTCTTGCTTTCAACCTTCACGATCTCCCCTCTATTTATAGGGAGGATATGCCTCTTAGGTACACCGCATTCATTGCATGGGGAAGTCCATAGACTAATCCTTCCTTTTCCCAATGCATGAAGAAAGACAATCTATCAATGCATGTATGTAGTCAACCACAAAATCTTTATGGATTAAATCCATGTTAATTCATCATGGGGATGGACCCCGCTTCCCATCAATAATAACTCTTAAATTCCTACCGACTAAAAAAGAGTTCAAGGATTAAGATTAACCTTTACCTAACTGATTACACATGTCATCAAGAGCTTTTATATACATATAAGTATATAAAGCCTACAAAGGATCTAATTTGCAAACATCCATTACTAACTCCTTTTTGCTCAAAGGTAGGGCTTCATAGAGGTCCATGGAGTGCAAGAGAAGATGCACTGCTCACTAATTACATCCAATGCCATGGAGTAGGCAGCTGGAGATCTCTGCCAAAAAATGCAGGTCAATAGTATTCAATGCCATCTAAATTCTTGCTAGTATTAATGATCCCACCTTTTTACTCACCATTCACCAAACCCTTTGTGCTATTTTTCTCTTTTTAATTCAATTTGTCAGCTTCCAAATCTTTCTTTTCATATTGAATGCTTCTATATAATTATTTAGTTTTTAACTTCATTTATAAACATATGCATATATGCAGTTAATGGAGGACCCCAGATTTTTCCTAACTGTAAAAGAAATTATGAAGGTATTTCATCTGTTCATGTCACACATAATAAAAAATACAAATTCAAAGTTCAAAAGTTGTACTTGAAAAATATATAGTAGTCTAGACTAATATTTGAATAGATCATTTTTAAGCAAAATTTGAAAAGGTTAATTGCACATAAACCTCTATAGTATCACGATGTGGCACTTATTTCCCCTTATGTTTGATATTAAATTTTTAATTTTTTAATTTTTTATTTTTTATTTTTTGTCTCTTTTGTTCCATTTGATAAAAAGTTGAAAGTATGCATCCCTAAGGTAAAAGAGTTCTCAGGTGTATCTACCAACATCAGACTTAAGAGATAATACATGACACAATGTAATAGTACTGCAGGGTGGTCTTTGTGAAATTAACCCATTTAAAAAAAATTAATTAAAGAGAAAGTTTAGTTTTGCCTAGTTTGTCTTGTGTTATGTTTTTCCTATTGAATCCTATTTTGTGGCTCCAATGCATACTTTCTTGCAGGACTTCAAAGATGTGGCAAGAGCTGCAGACTTCGATGGATGAATTACCTCCGACCAGACATCAAGAGAGGCAACATCGAGCCTGAGGAGGAAGACCTCATCGTAAGACTTCACTCCCTCCTTGGAAACCGGTGGTCCCTCATCGCAGGGAGACTCCCAGGACGAACGGATAACGAGATCAAGAACCACTGGAACAGCCACCTCAGCAAGAAGCAAGGCATCAAAGTACGACAAGGAAGCACAAAACCCTTGTCAAGACGTACCAAGAAAAAGAAGGAGAGTATGAAGACCGATATTTTTGTCCCGAAACCTGTTAGGGTTACTTCGGCTACGAGGAACAATAGTAGTGTGTTTGAGGGAGGGGATACATCGCAACTCGGTAACGATATCCATCAGAATTATGACATGAGTCGGGATTTGCAGAATGAGCTTCTTGATAGGGTTTATCAAGAGTACTCACAGCTTTTGAATTCACATGAGGACTTCAATGAATCCTTAAGTTGATGTGATGGGTGAAGGTGATTGACATATACCTGTATGTAGTAAAAAAAACTATGTGTATAAATTTGTAGCGGATATGTGCTTCACAATTTAGACATCCGAAAGTGTATTAGTCTAGGACTAATATTTGTCACGACCACAAACATATAAACCATTTTAAATACAGTCCATGTAACACAAAATCCAGACCCAAAAACTTTTGCAACTATTCGAATAATGGATCTAAAATTATGAAAATGCATTTTCTAAAATAAAAATGCAGATATCTAAACAACGAGTTTCTTTAGACAGAAGCTCTTCAACATAATGTTCAACATTCAACTGGTGCATTTACAATTGCAACATATGCACTACAGAGTATAACTAAGATCGTAAATATCACCATCCCTGAAGTTTTTTTGGCTATCATGATGCACTTCCTCTTTCAATACACACCAACAGAAGAAGGAAATCTATTTATTCTTCACATGCTTTCATTCACTCTTGGGGAAATTAAACAACAAGTAATAATTAAGGAAAACTCTCTCTCAAAAGAATCAAATGACCTGAACGTGCTTCACGACATCAATATGATCAGCTAAACAAAGCGTCTAATGGTGTTTCTCTCCTCGTATCGTACCATCATAAAAATTAACACCTTGGTAAATCTGCAGGAGGATGAGGAAGACTCTCATTTGGGCCGTCTCCATCCTTCACAAGAAAAGCCATGTCAAGCCCCCAAGTGGTGTGAACCTCAAGGTGGCAATGCATGAACCATATACCTACACAAAACACTTGCACAAAGTGAAACATAAACTAACGCACTCCAATAACATAGCAAATTATATACGGGCTCATTTGTAGATTATAACCACTTATACAGTGAGAGGGTAACTATATAATCACTCAAGATTATAGGCAAAAATCTCTACATACCAGGATTATCGGCGATGAACCTCAGCGCCGCCCATCCTCCAACGGGGACACCGATGGTGTTCATATAGGGAGGATCGACCAAGTTCAACTTAGCGGTACGAGGATTATAGTTCCCACTCCCGTAGCCCACGACGTAGAAGTTGTACCCGTGCAAGTGTATCGGGTGGTTCTCCGTGCTCACCGTGCCCGTGTCCTGCAGCACGAGCTCAACCCTCGCTCCGAACTCCAAAACATGCACCCGTGTCCCTCGTATCGACGCTGTGTCGTTCGGTGCGCTGTTTGGCGCGCCGTTAACGAAGTCGTACACCCTCAACGGTTTGCTAGGGAAGTCCGTCCTAAAATGCCCCTCAACATCCTCATAGTAAGCTTGTAGTATTGAAACGTTAGGCTTCACAAATGAGATATTATTCATTGAAGCCGCAAATATTCCGTTATTTGGGCCTTGGCAAGTTTTATTCGGGTTGGGCCGATTGCACTGCTCAACGTTAAGCCCAATCGTGAAGAAGAGGTTTGTGTCAATTTGGTGCGGCAAATGTTTTTGGTGTAGACTTCTTAGCCCATCTAAATGAGACCGGGCGGCCTTGTTATCATTGAATAAAGGAAGTTGGGCGGGTCGGGCCGTAGAAGTTAAGCTAGCTCCGCTATATTGAAAATGGGCTACACCCGAGATGTTTTGGACCGGGACATTTTGGGCTGACATGTAAGGCCCAATAGCCATATCGTACACGCCGATGTGTTGATCAGCCTTGACGAAGACGGTGAGGGTTTGGCCCGGAGCGATCATGACCCGATCCGTTAAGAAGGGTTTAGTGTACTCCGCGTCGGCTTCGACGACGGTGAGCCTGTGGCTGGATATTGAGAAGAAGAGCTCCGTGTTGAGGCCGGAGTTTATTAGACGGAGTAAGTAGGTTTTTCCGGGGACGGCATCAATCTTGAATACATCTGCGCAGGTTGCATCCATCGTGGGTGATGATTAGCAAATAATTGAAGAAAGTAACGACTAATAATGAAATTAGGGGGTTTTAATCTTATAAAATGACAACAAATGATGGTTGCCGATACAACTCAGATGTTTTCGTTAGACAATGGTTGTGTTTGATTAATCCCAAATCGAAGCGGGTGGGGTCTAGCTTTTCCTTCACCAGACCAGAGTTGGTCCATGTGGAGATTCGTCCTAGTTTAAGGAAGAGGGGTTAAAGAGAAGGATTAATGTACTTAGCTCATTTAATAATCTGAAGGACTAAATTATTAACCAGTTAAATAAGTATTATTTTGGTCATTGTGATCAGTTTTAGTATTTTGGAATAACAATAATTTTGACTATTTTAACTCTTAATCCTTCTAAATAGGAATATTAGTAAGCCCTTCATTTTGAGGGGTTAACTCATTTTAATCCCTCTAGAGGGGTTAGCTTAACACTTCTATATTTTTTATGTTTGGCGAATTATGGAGGGTTAACTCACTTTAACTCTTGTGGCCCTGTTTGACAAAGGGTTAAGAAAGAAGGGTTAAAGAGAAGGATTAATGTACTTAGCCCATTCGATAATCTGAAAGACTAAATTATTAACCCGTTAAATAAGTTTTATTTTAGCACTTGTGAGAAGTTTTAGTGTTTGAGAATAACAATGATTTTAACTATTTTCTTTATAATTAGAAAGATTAACTCTTAATCCTTCTAAATATAGGAGTATTAGTAAACCCCTCATTTTGAGGGGTTAACTCATTTTAATAACTCTAGAGGGGTTAGCTTAACCATTCTATATTTTTTATGTTTGGCAAATTATGTAGGATTAACTCACTTTAACCCTTGTATAGATTTTTTATGTTTGACAGGTTAAGAAGGGGTTAAGTCTCCTTAACTCATCACTTAAACATTTGCCAAACGGTACTGTATAGATTTTTTGTATTTGACGGGTTAAGAAGAGGTTAAGTCTTCTTAACTCCTCACTTAACCCTTTATCAAACGGTACCTTAGTAAATAGCGTAAACTATAATGAGAAAGGTTGTCTTAATACTTACCAGTTGCAGAGCAGTTGTAGCGAGGCCCAGGGTGACCATTGATGAGGTAAGCATCAGCAACAGGTGGACCTCCTCCACTGGCAATCAACTTCTTCTCTATCTTCAAAGGATTCTTATTCCAATACTCCTCTGCATGTATATAAAAATCCATATAAAAATTAGTGAATAGCTCTGGCGTAAACTATAATGAGAAAGGTTTCTTTTAACCTGGAATATTTTTTTAAACCAACACGCTTTCAAAGTCATTCACACACCCCAACAACCAAGCTCATACTTATTTAAAATATTAAAGGCATATATAAGTTATTTACCAAAGATTAGAATCTGTTCTTCGTACGGGGGCTTGAAGGGGTAGGGAACCCCTCTCTTTGGATATATTACGAGCGCGCCGTGCACGGTCGCACGCATCCATGAGATGTGAGCGTGCCACCACAGAGTTCCCCTCTGATCGATCAACGTAAACTCGTATGTAAACGTGCGCCCGGGTTGGATGGGGCACTGGGTGATGTATGATGGTCCATCTGACCAACATGATAGAATTTGTCTCACTCCATGCCTGTAATTAGATGCAAGCAGATGTATTAGAATTAATATAAAACTATAAATCTTGATCGTTACCATAACTTTTAAGTTTTGATGTAATGGTTAGATTAACTAAAATTAAGATGGTATCAGAGCAACCCAGGTTCAAATCCCACCGGCCACGAATTAAATGCGGATTTTCTAGTAACAATTTTGTCGGTATTTTGGTCGTCATGCGCTCCCCATTTGCTTTTCCTTTAGTGGCTCATGACGGTATTTAATTTGTTGTTAAACTTATGAGTTTTTTTGGTGCATCATACCAGTGGATGGTGGTGTTGTCGGGAGTTTCGTTGGTGACCCTGATGACAAGACGATCACCCTCCTCAGCGTACACCGTCGGCCCCGGGAACATTCCGTTGATGGTCAGTATCTGTTTACTCTTGCATAGTTTCCTTATCCGCGTCTTTTGCACCTTCACTCACAAACCAGAAGAAAAGTATTACGTACGTTCAAACACGCGTGACCGTTTATTTGCCTAATTGTTCTTTCAATATTTCTCAATATTTTTACCGTATCAAATTTGCATTTGAACTGAAGGGATGAGAGTCAACCTAACGGAGATATTGTCATAAAAGTGATGCAAGATAACGAACAGTAGCAAGTAAAGTAGTTGAGAGAGAGAGAGAGAAATTAAGAGAGACCTTGAATTCGTAGAACCTTGTTTTTCCTCCCTCAGGCCAATGGTTCTGCCTGTGAGCCGCACAATGCGAAGCTTGAAAAGATAGCAAGAGAAAAGAAAAGCCAAGCAATAGGCTAATAATTAGTTGAGGAGGAGGCATTGCCATAATTCTCTTTTGTTTCTCTCTCTGCCTTTGACTATTATAGTTCACACGGTACTTAATCGATCATGTCCTTTCAAGGATATATATATACACACACGCGCACCAAGGAATCGAGAATTGTCTAAGTGTTGTGCGCATGCAAACAAGAGTTTAAAAATTTGTGGGTAGGTTGCAAAGATTCTCCTAACATTGGTTAGTTATAATTAGCTGTTGGCGATGGCCCCCACTGAACTCGCTACTAATGTCTCTAGAGAACTAAGCGTTTGGTTATAAGTTGCTTCTCACGGTTGAACTCATAGGAATCGTTATGGTTGAGCCACCTGCCAAATATAGAAGAAATTTGAGCTTTCGCCCACCCCCAACTGCTCTTCTCTCATGCTAAATGGTATCTCTTTCTTGATCCTTATCTTTGTCCTTTGTTTGTCATAACACTTGATGTAGAAGTGTCGGTGTAACACTTGAGGTTCGTAGAGAGGCCAAATTGGTAGCTAGCCACCATAATTAAGGGCAAAATTCAAAAAAGGTCTAGCTCTCTATATTAGCTATACGCCTTATTCTACATAGCTATACGCCTTATTCTACATAGTCTCTACATATAGCATGTAACTATACGCTCTCTAGTATGCATACATCTTGTCATATATACATACTAACTATGCATGCACGTTGTATTCTGCTTCGAATTTATAGGTAAGTAAACTTTGTGTTTTGGATGAATGAGAACTTATGAAACTATGTGGGTTTTGAAGTAAATGAGGCTAAACATATTGGATTTATAAGCAAAACCCCAAACTCCAAATCCTAATCCATCTTTTCATGGCAAGGAATGTACTTCTCAAGGAAGTTTGTATCTTGGAACATCTCCATCTTCTTTGAGTCCGGTGAATACATGACCAACAAAGGTTAAAATGCCATATTAAAGGAAAGTGTTGGAGCTGCGGCCAGGAGGGTCATATGTCTTCAGTCTGTAAGAGTCCAAAGAAGGATGCGGGTGAACAGGAGGCTCATATCGTGCAGGATGTCTTGATCCTTGCTATGGATAGCGACTCGAATTCTTAGGTCATCGACTTAGGAGCCTCTTTCCACGTCACTGTTAACAGGAAGCTTTTTCAAAATTATATAGCAGGGGACTTTGGAAAAGTATATTTAGGGAATAACGAGCCATGTAATATTATTAGAAATGGTGAAGTGCAGATTCAGATGAAGGGCTCTAAGTGGACCTTGAAGAACGTGAGACGCGTGCCGAAGATAAAGAGGAATTTTGTTTCGGTGGGACAATTTGGAGCAGAAGGCTATGTTTCGATATTCACAGGGGATTCATGGAGAATCTCCAACGGTACGATGATAGTTGCTCGAGGCAACAAACTAGAAACTCTCTACCTTACCTTATATGCAAGTGACACTCTCGCAATTACAGGTGGTAAAGAGAGCACAGATTTGTGGCACAACAGGCTAGAGCACATGAGCGAGAAGGGGATGAAGATCTTACATTCACAGGGAAAGCTAACCGGGATCGACTCCGTGGAAGTCGGGGTTTGTGAAGATTGCATCTTTGGGGAGCAAATGAGGGTTAGTTTTCAGAAGGGTGGAAGGCCACCTAAGGCTCATACAGATGTATGGGGTCTAACCAGTGTGTCTTTTTTTGGCGGTTCGAGATACAATGTCACCTTTGTCGACGATCTCTCGAGGAAGGTGTGGATTTATTTCATGAAACACAAGTCAGAGGTGTTCAGAGAAGTGGAAGGCCATGGGGGAGAACGATACATATCTGAAGGTGAAGTGTCTGATATCAGACAATGGTGAAGAATACGAGGTGGAGGAGTTCAAGAGGTTCTGTGCTACGAATGATATTCATTTAGAGAAGACTACTCCAGGGACGCCGCAGCAGAACAACATTACAGAGAGGATGAACAGAACCTTGACGGAGCGTGCCAGGAGCATGCGATTACATGCAGGTCTGCCTAAGACATTTTGAGCGGATGCGGTGCATACTGCAGCTTACCTTATTAATCACGGGCCATCAATTCCATTAGATTTTGGGATTCCAGAGGAGGTTTGGAGTGACAAGAAAATAAATATCTCACACTTATGGGTATTTGGTTGCGTTGCTTATGTTCATATCAGTGACCACGTCAGTGACAAGCTAGAGGCTAAGTCACAGAAATGCACATTCACTGGATACGACATTAATGAGTTCGGGTATCATCTTTGGGATGAGAAGAACAGAAAGATCATCAGAAGCAGGGACGTAATATTTAATGAGGAGGTGATGTACAAGAACAAGGAAAATACCAAGGATAGCCAAAGCAGTGGGAGCAGCACTTCGGATGTAGGTGGATCCGAGTACATAGATTTAGAGGAACTTCCAGATAGGGGTGATAATTTTTATTCTGACCACAGAACGGAGGAGGCTCCAGGTGCAAAATCAACTACCCAGGGCGTGGAGCTTAGGAGGTCATCCAGGGTACCCAAACCAAATCTCAGATATCTTTCATCTCTTGATTACTTATTATTGACAGATGCGGTGAACCAAAATACTATGAGGAGGCAATGTAAGTGAGTGAATCTCAGCAGTGGGAGCATGTGATGCTGGAGGAGATGGATTCTCTACTCACTAATGAGACATGGGAGTTAGCCCAGCTACCTATACAAAAGAAGGCCTTCCATAACAAATGGGTCTACCGGATCAAGTAGGAGAGTGATGGAAGCAAGAGATTCAAGGCCAGATTAGTAGTGAAGGGGTTTCAACAGCGGCAAGGAGTGGACTACACTGAGATATTTTCTCCTGTCGTGAAGTTCACAACCATCAGAGTGGTGTTGAGTTTGGTAGCTGCAGAAGACCTCTTTCTTAAGCAGTTAGATGTGAAGACTGTCTTTCTTCATGGTGACTTGGATGAAGAAATCTACATGAAGTAGCCTGTTGACTTCATTGAAGAAGGAAAGGAAGAGATGGCGTGCAAGCTCAAGAAGAGCTTATATGGTTTGAAACAGGTTCCGAGACAGTGATACAAGAAGTTTAATAACTTCATGCAAAACAATGGCTACAGAAGATACAATTCAGATGATTGTTGTTATTTCAAAAGGTTCGAGTCCAGCTTCATTATCTTGTTATTATATGTTGATGATATGTTGGTAGCAGGACCGTGTTTAGAAGATATAAACAGTTTGAAAAAGCAGCTAGCAAATGAGTTTACAATGAATGATCTGGGTGTAGCAAAGCAGATTCCAGGGATGCGAATTAGTAGGGATGAATCTGAAGGGACGTTGAGATTGAGCCAAGCTAAATATATTAAGAAGGTACTTCAGAGGTTCAACATGCAGAATGCTAAAGTTGTTAACACGCCCCTTGGAAGTCAGTTCAAGCTATCTGAGGATCAATCGCCTAAGACAGATGAAGATAGAGAGCATATGAGCAGAGTGTCATATTCTTTGGCTATTGGGAGTCTCATGTACGTGATGGTTTGTACGAGACCAGACATCGCCTATACAGTAAGAATTGTGAGCAGGTTTGCTAGCAATCCAGGGAAGTAGCATTGGGAGGCCGTGAAGTGGATATTGCGGTACTTGAGGGGAACAACGAACAAGCCACTATGTTTCAGGAGGAAGGAGTTGGTGCTGCAGGGATACGTGGATGCGGACTTCACTGGTGATCATGATACGAGACGAAGCACCACGGGGTATGTTTATAACTTAGCGTCGATAGCAGTGAGCTGGGTCATACGTCTGCAGAAGATTATGACTTTTTCTATAACAGAGGCTGAGTATGTCGCTGTGACCGAAGCAAGCAAGGAGATGATCTGGTTGAACGGGTGCTTGGAAGAGTTGGATCTGAAGCAAGGGAGAGGAGTTCTTTATTATGATAGCCAGAGCGCTATACATCTTGTCAAGAATCTAGTATATCATGCCAGAACGAAGCACATCGACGTAAAATATCATTTTATATGCTCGCTAGTTGAAGACGGAAAGTTACACTTAATGAAGATTTTGGGGAGTCAAAATCAGACGGGCATGTTGACGAAGGCAGTCACCATTGAGAAACTGAAGTTATGCGCAACTTCAGTTGGCCTTCACAGACGAAGGCGGAGCCACACTACGAGGATCGGCGAGATCGCCAGGATATTGATGATTGAAGAAATGATTTTTTCGAGGAGGAGAATATACATGCGAAGAAGGGAGAGTTCGGGTGAACTCACTGATGGCACTTTGGTCTCCAAGTGGGAGATTATTAGTCTAAAGTGTAGATCCAAAATCGAAGTCAGAGCTAGAATCAAAACGAGGGAGAAAATCGAGAAAAACAGGAGGAGACCTAAACGGTCGACCGCGAACGTGCACAGAAGCTGAGAAGAGGCTGGAGCTGAAGGCGGTCGACCACGGCGGTCGATCGCGCCAACCCTGTAATGGATTTTGGTCTCGGGAATCGGTTCGGTCAACCGCCGCGGTCGACTATGGATACCCTGTAGGGATTTTAGGTTCTGTCATTTGATACGGTCGACCGCGACGTAGTCAAACAGTTTTCTAAACTGCTTTGGATTCTGTTTCTTTTAGGACTCTATATATACCTAAATATTTTTAGGGCTTTGTAGTACATGAAAAAAGAGCTTTTGACAGCAGAAAAAGAGAGAATCTTAGAGAGATAAAACCCTAGTTTGAGATCTTGTATTTCTTCTTTAATTAATCAAAAGAATTGTGTGGTGTGGCTTCCGAGAACGTAGGCACGTTGCCGAACCTCGTTAAATCTGTGTGTTCGTCTACTTTATTATTCCTGCAAGTTTTGATCTTTATTTGTGATGAATTTTTCTACTTTTCTACTTTCAATACAAGGTCCGAAAGGACAAGGGTTCGATTTGATTGTTTCATACCCCCAACAAAAAGGGTTGCATGAGGCCTTTACTAGTCGTGGAAAAGGATAAAGGTAAATGCTACTATCAGCCCAAAATATATTAAAGCACGAATGAATAACATTGCATCGAGATAGAATAGGGAAATTGTCAAGATTTAATCGATCATCCCTAGGCAAAGAAGTTTTTAGAATGTTTTTGGCTATTTTATGATGTCTGTATTATCCTTTTCAGAGGTAGATTGTGTGTGAGTTTTCATGCATGTTTACCTTTCTTGTTATTAAGCTTATTTCAAAAAAAAAAAATCTCCTAATTATTATCTTTTACTATTATTTAAGAAAAGTTGTTTTTATATTCTACCCCCATGTTAGTAATCCTTAAAAAATTTCAAGAATATCCTAATAATTGTTATAACAAATTCCTAGGATAAGCTAATATAAATTACACGAGAGCACGAAAATATCAAGAACGCACGAACACAAAGATGTATGTGGTTCAGCTTGTAGCCTACGTCCATGGGTGAAGGAGGAGAATAACTTTACTAAATTATGAGGAATACAAAGTAGAATCTCTTAATCACTCAATCTCAAATAACACCCCAATAATCTCTCTCAATCTCTTTCTCTCTCTCAATCTCTAATTAATTAGAACAACAAATAGAGAGCTACCCAAAAAGCCAAATTATCTCTTGCGGCTTCAAAAGAGAACATTGTTCTTTGTTTTGATGTATTGATGTCGAAGATGTTCTCTGCTCTATTTATTCATAGCTACTCCAAATATAAAGTTGGATAGAAATCCTTTTGTTACTTGAACTTGCTATTTCAACTAATTCCAAAAGCCTTTATCTCCATTAGTTCCCATCCAACGAGAATTCGAGTAATAACACACTCATGTGCATGGATTACTATTTTGATGTGGGAGCCAAGATGCTTTAGGATAGTCTACTGATTTTAGAATTCTAATAACCAACAACTTAATATTAACTAATTCAAGCTTCTTAAGACATTAGATGCACTAAGTCTCGGCCATTCAAGTAGGCCCATAAAAGAACTGGGTTCGAGATCAGTAATTTGAGTCACAATATAACAAATCTTCACATTGACTCAACTACGTAAAAAATTTCTCACTTCAAATAAGCTAACTTACTCCACCTTCTCCATCAGCCTGCAGGGCATCAAGTGTGGCACATATTGAATAAGTCTTAAGTCCGGCTTGAACTTGCTAACTAAAAGAGGCCTCCTCAACAAATAGACTGAATTGTCCGCACGATGACTGTAATTCTAAGCGAAGTCATCACCTAAAGTAGCTCCTAAATAGCTGAAGGGCATAAAATTATTAACCAACAACGCATAAGCTATTGTATCTTCATATGTTCGCGATGGTCGGATCTCTCGTCTAGACAATCTCTAGCAATAGTGTATTACCGCCCTTCTTGCAACTGCTGAGTTGCTTCATCTACTTGAACGAGATCCGACTGCTAAACTCCCGTAGTCTTATCTTGCTGAAGAGCTAAATCACAAATTCTAACTCCACATTATGTTCTGTAGTGCGCGTCTTATCGTTAACTAAAACTGGTGACTATTTTTGGTGGAACATAGCAGATTCATCAAAAGTGACATCACGGTTGTTAATAATCTTAGGAGACTTCGGATCAAGACACCACAACCTAAAACCTTTAACACCCGATGCATAACCTAGGAATCTGGACTTCTTCGCTTTTGGTTCAAGTTTCCTTGACTAACATGCGCATATGCATGGCAACCAAATATTCTAAGATTAAAATAATCTGTAATTATGCTTACCGGACCAAATCTTCTCTAGACTTTTACAACTAATAGCAGTATATAGCAACCAACTCACTAAGTAACAAGCCATATTCACCGCTTTTGCCCAGTATTCATTGTCTAAACTTACATTGAACAACATACACTGAGCTTTCTCTAAAAAGAATATGTTCATACGTTCTGCCACTCCATTCTGTTGCGATGTACGAAAAACTGTATGATATCTAACGATTCCCTCCTTCTTGTCATTAAATTCTCCTCCACAAAACTCTGAAAGTACCCTAGAGGGGGGGGGGTGAATAGGGTACTCACTAATCTAATCCGATATTAAGGCCAAAATAAAACTTATTAATGAAATATCCTAGCGATATAATGTACAATGAGATATATAAGGATATACAATTAGCAATAGGCGATATAAACAATGAGACAATGATAAGTGTGCCAATGCCAAACACAAACAAACAATATGATCACAAAGTTTGGTCAACCATCGACCTACGTCTCCGCTCCTCACCTCGAGAAGATTCTCCACTATCAATCAACACAACTACACAATCGGTTTTCAAAGCTCACTGAAAACTTTTATAACTCACACGTTAATAATCACACAATACACTTCTCTAAGTGTTGGCTGACCCGTGTCACCTTCTTTAAGTGCTTTGAATTATTACCTCTCCCTAGCCTTTTACAACCAAGCCACTCCTCTTGGAATTGACCATGTTCTTCTCCCAACTATTCCTCTAAGTATCCTTGTGTATCATACGTGTTTCACAATGATAAGCTCGAATAAAGATGTTCTCTAAACAACTAAGAATGAAATTGTAAGCTCTCTCTCAACGTAACAACCCCACAACCCAAATATACAATATGTGTAATATTAAAGCTCAAGTGGTTATGTGTGTAAACAATGAGTAAAATGAAAATTAAACTCAAATTATTCTAGAAAATACATAAGAATCAAAATAAAAACAAGCTAGATAATGAGTTTAGAAAAAGTTTTCTAAACAAAGAGGGATGAAGAATTGAGGTTGAACTCCTCAAGGATGATATTTCGATTCTCCTCTTTGTGAAACTCTCTTCACATAAAACAAACTTGATTTTTCTTAAAAATATTTAAAACAAATTGTGAAAAATATTTTGTGAACATTCTTAGTGAAACAAATGGGTTATGAGGCATATATATAGTCTCTATAGCAAAACTGCCCAAAAAGTAGCCGTTATTAGGCTTCTGACCTTTGATCGGTCGACCGATGCTATGCCATTGGTCGACTAATCGGTCTGAAAACTTAGACGTTGAAAAATTTCTCTGATCGGTCGACTTATGAATGTGTGTCGTCACAGAACATTATTCATCTAAAAAGCTGATTTTGTAAAATCAATTAAAAATAACAAATCAACTCTAAAAATAGTAAAAATTGGGAAAATATTTATATACATGAAAACAAGCTTGTTAAAGAAGAAAATTTTGAAATATCATTTCCTATTTTTGAAAACACATATGGTTTGCAAAAACAGCATAAAACCCGAAAAACTAATTTTCTAAATTCAATTAAAAATAACAAATTAAATCCAAAATTAATAAAACTTAGGAAAATGTTTATACACATAAAAATAAATATGTTAAAGAAGAAAATTTTCAAATTGCATTTCCCAAACATGAAAACTCAAGTATTTACAAACCGTTAAAAACACGAAATCGTCAAAACTTGATTTATAGAAATCATTCCAAACAAGTTTTGAAACACTTTTTAACAGATTAATAGACTTGAAAAAAGATATAAAATTGTGTTATTAGTGTAGACATCAAAAATTACCTATAGGTTCCCGCACGTAGTTCAAAACGGAGAGAAGACGATGAACGCTATTATCCGAGTCAGAGAGGATTACCCAAAAAGAGGATCATCCGATGCTAAAAGGAAGCAAAGGAATGTGCGAGGTGAAGAAGTGCACAAAGTGGAAGAAGCACGTGAAAATACGAAGCGATGAAGCAATAACGAAATTTAGAATGCATGGTTCGAGAAGAATTGAAATTTTGACCATGATTCACTTCGAATTCAAAAAAGATCAAAAGATAAAAGTTATAGGTCTCTTCACCAGATTTCCAACACAACTTGAATCACCTTATTCTGAAGTCAGATGAGAGAATTAAAGCCAAAATACCAAAGACAATATAAACTATCTCGGAAAATACGAGTCACCTCAAAGTGGCTCGGAAATTCCTAGTCACTTTGAAGTGACTCACGCCCAGGTCAACTCCCGATATGTTTTTTGATAAGATTGGCTTCTAGAAATATTTGAGGTCATCCATAAACATGTGGGGTTATCTTTAAACGTGTGAAAGTTGTTACACAACTGAAAACCCACCTAAACGGATAATAACGGTTGTTCTTCAATCCTATCCACAAACACACATTTAAAATCTATAAATACACAAGGCAAATCTAAAGGGAGCCAGGAATTTCAGAGGAGCTAGGGTGAGGTTCTGATGAATTTCAGAGAGGCTAGCAGATCTTGGCAAAGTTCTTCAGCATAAAGAGGGAGAGTTGGAGAGATCTGAGGCCCATTCCCCTTTCCTTTGGATCAAACTTGGTTTTGATCTCGAGAAAAGTAGTAATCTCGCTTAGTTAAGATTATTTACTTCTGTGATTGTTTTTTTTTGTGAAGCAAGAGCATTGATCTTTTATTTTGATCAACTGGATCTAATCCGCGATGGTCCACGGATAAACCTCGGTACAAGCAAATATCCCATGCAAGCAGCGGGTGATAAAAGTCATATGCGTGCGTTTGAAGAGAGTTGTATTTTTCTTATTTTTATTGTGTAAAAAAATCTTATAAAAAGACTAATTTTACTTTGAATCTGTAATTGTTAAACGTGTAATGGATTCAACAATAAAAATAACTTTCGATGCGAACACGCTGGCGACCACAGTAGGAGCCAATAGTCTTGTTGTCGAGACTGTCATGTTTTAACCGAAGATTAAGATCCCGGTTGATTTAACGATCGAGTGCGAGGAGGACGAAGCCAAGTTCAAGGAATATTTTTCTTCTCCTTCATCAAAATCCTCCTCTCCCTGCAAATACGGAAAGATATTATCTTTAAAGGAGGCGTATTCACCGATGAAGGTTACAAGTGACTCTTCTCTAATCAAGGAGTTATCCAATCAAAGTACGCCAACTCTGACGAAGAGGGCTCGTCAGAGGCGACGCCAACACTAAGCTTGTCAAATCGCTAAGACATTAGAACAAGTCTACGGGGTTGGATATTACGCAAACTTAGAGTCAAGGAGCCGTTAAGCAACCGAATCACTTCAATAGTATGTTGCTAACAAATACTTAAGCCATCGATAGAAGAATGGATCATTGTCAAAAGGAATCATTCAACCCGGAATGAGCGTATCCAAAGGCGTTGTACACGTGTCGTACATGCTCGCATCCTTTTGCAAAAGGCACAAGGCATGAAGAAGGAAGAGGTGGCAAAAAAACCACCAAAACTATGCCAAGTCTAGAGGCTAAAGTCTAAAATAGCGACTGAAAAGATCGAAAATCCCGAGTCACTTCAGAGTGACTTGGCCAAGCGTGAGTCACTCCAGGGTGACTCGCGCCAAGCCCGAGCCACCTCAAGGTGTCTCGCACCTAATTCGCCTCGCACAGCTATTTCTTCGCTTCTGTCGAGTCTTGTTCTTGCTCCAGTCAATCCTGCATCTCTAGAGAAGTCTCACGGCAGCGTTGACCTGTCGAAATTCAAGGTTACGATGGCGGACCATATTGGACCTTTCCACGAAGATAGAGGCAAAGCTCCAGTGAACAAAACCCGAGTAGTTCCTCAGGCTAGGGGTCGTACAAACACTCCCATCAAGCCAAAGGCCACTAAAAGGTGTCCCGCCGTGTCCAAAAAAAATCAGGACACCTCATTGTACATGTTCGTGCACCGTGCACAAGAGGACTCCTGACATCGATCGCCTGTGGGTTCGTATCAAAGCCTAAGAGACCGTTAACACCTCACGCTCGCAAAGGGGTGGTTCTAAATGTGCGACTCCTGATGCGATCTTGGATCGTTCAAAGGTGACAACAAATCATCCTAAGAATGTTAACAAGGTTCTTCATCCCCAAAAGAAGATGTGTCCATCAAAAGACAACGTTATACTTGGGGCATCACACCAACAAGCAATAGATTGCTCTAATGAGCTGCACCATCAGGCTAGGGATGTGAACAAATCCCAAAAGGAGGGTGTCCGAGAAACCAGCTCTTACTGTCCATGCGAGAGATCTATCAGGACAATATTATCAAAATATAGTTGCTCTAGGACCATTTCACAAAGGGTCTTGATATTTGAGAAACTTGCCATCGAAGTGTCAAAGCCCAAGCCAAGATGTTTCCATGAGAGAAAATCCACCGTCCAGGATGATGAATTCACTGAAGTCACTATCAATATGGTTGACAAAAAAAAGTTTGTGATTGCTTCAAACGGCTCTAATCCCAACTTTTCTCCCGAAAGAAAAGTCAATTTAGAGATAGTCCAATGAATGTCTCGGCTCCAGCTAGAAGTCATCGGACATATGGATTACCCGAGGATGCATGAAGGACTATCTTCGAAAGATGATATGTCTGATACTTGCTCCGTAATCACCTCCAACGATACAATATCCAGCATGGGGGAAGCAAGGGAGTCATTCACAATCACTCCCGACCTGGTGGATCAAATTCTTCAAGAGGCTTTAGCTCGATAGCGAGAGGAACTCAGAGCTAAAATAAAAATGGAGATGTAGTTGACCATGCAACAAATGAGAGAGTTACGGGCTCAACGCCTTCAACCACCACCTGAGTCCAGTCAGCAGGCTTAATCTAGTCGCCGTACTCAGAACGTCTCAGTTAACAGGGATCTAGAAGTGAACGAAATCATCATGGCTAACGCACCCCTCAAAAATACTGAGGGTGGCCCAATCACATCCCTCAGTAACACTAAGGGTGGTTCAATTGCACCCCTCAATATCATTGGGGGTGGTTCAGTTGATCTTTCTCGACATCCTCTAAAGAAAGATGCGGGCGAGGATAACAAGACTATGCAGGAGCTAGAAGATAAGGTCAATGCCTTGCTATCGGCTCAAGAAGTAAAGATAACCGGCATTCCGTGTCCATATCCAAGAGAGTGGGATTCAATTCTATGCCCGGTAAAGTTCAATCTAATTAACTTCATACTGTTTGATGGGAAAGGTTCACACACTCAACACCTAATTTATTTTAAGTCCCACCTGGGAGTGATCTTTGTGAATGAACCCCTGATGATTCGATCATTCATGGGCACCCTTCACGGGATAGCCTTCGATTGGTATCGACGTCTCAAGCCGGGGAGCATCAACTACTAGGACGACATGGAAAGCTCGTTCCTCAACAATTTTTTCGACGATGACACCAACGTATCGATCGAAGCTCTTCTGGATGAGAAGTAGAAGGACGGTGAGTCAGTTGACAGTTTTGTCAAACGTTTCCATAACAAGACAATGAATTGTAAGGATTTTGTCACAAAGGAGTTTATCTTGCAAACATGCCACAACAATCTTTATATCAGTGTCCTGGAAGCCTTGAGGGTTGTACTATCCAAAAATTGGAAAAAGTTAAAACTATATGGTGAACAGGTCGAACGTTTTTTCAAAAGGAAGAAAGCCAAAAGAGGCCAAGCGACGGCTAAAGCACCTGCAACTGTTGTCGACATTCATCAATAGCAACATTGGAGGCAACAAGGGACTCTTAATCCGAAGTTCCAGGAGGAGTATTCTTTCGAAGATGATGAAGTTCCAGCCATCTTCAAGTACTTCCTCGCCAACAACAAAATCAAGCTACCACCGATTACAAATCAGGAGGAAGCAAATAAGATTTCACATCCGAAGTACTGTGCATATCACAGAAGGGTTCATCACCCCACCAAGGCTTGTATTACTCTAAAAATTAGCATTCAAGCCTTGGTTGATGCTAGTCAACGTGTGATAATGAAGGTCGATGCCGATCAACGCGTTAATAATTTCACCGAAATAAGGCTCAGAAAAATTTCAGGTCAAAGGATAATTCTCGGGAGTTCAATCGTGATTCAGATACGAATTCCTGACGAATATGACCAAATCAATATTGATCTAATGACACGAGCTAATTCAGAAACTAACACTCCAGTTCCAATTCAAGATTTCGACAACGGTCAGACGATAACGCAGCACCGGAAGAATTTTAGGTATTCGACAAAATACTAAATAGACTGAAAGATGAAGAAATCGAAGAATTGAAGGCTGGGCCTATCATATCCAAAGTATTTCAGGCTCCTCTATAAAAGAATGAGCCCAAAATACTTTAGAGGGGGCATCTGTAGGCGTCAAAAATTATCTATAGGTTCCCACACATAGTTCGAAACGAAGAAAAGACGATGAACGCTATTATCCAAGTCAGAGAGGATTACCCAAAAAGAGGATCATCCGATGCCAAAAGGAAGCAAAGGAACGCGCAGGGCAAAGAAGCGCACAAAGCGTAAGAAGCGCGTGAAAATACGAAGCGATGAAGCAGCAACAAGATTTAGAATGCATGGTTCGAGAAGAATTGAAATTTTCAACCATTATTCAATTCGAATTCGAAAAATCTCAAAAGATAAAAGTTGTAGACTCTTTGCCATATTTCCAATGCAACTTGAATTACCTCATTCTAAGGTCGGACGAGAGAATTAAAGACAAAATACAAAAGGTAGTACAAACTGTCTCGGAAAATCCGAGTCACCTCAAAGTGACTCAAAAATTCCGAGACTGTTCGCGGTGAAAATCGTGTCTTTCTTCATTATTGATTTCATTGTCATCTCAAATAACAACTTTTTTTTAGTTACAAAGATCCGGTCTTTTTTAGATCCGGTTACAACGAAAATCAAAGAAAATAAAAGAAAAGATTATAACTTTCTCCTTGTTTTTCGAACAAATCGCGAGCTCCTGTTTTGCGGTCGCTCGCTTGTGTGGGTTCTTTGCCGACGCTGGGGTTAATCCGTGGACCACCGCGTGATCTAGATCCGGTCGGATCTACACGATTCGACGGGTATTATTTCACAAAGGAAATAATAGCCGTAGGGTACTAATTCACCAAGGAAATAGTAGCCTTTAGTTCTCGGGATCAAAGGCCAAGCTTTGATCCAGAGTATTGCCTCGTGTAGATCTCAGATCCGATTTTTACCTCTCTCGAACTCCTGCCTTTTGTGACGTGGACGCTCGCCGAGAATCAGATCTGAATCTTCAAGTCTTCAAGTCTTCGAAACTCTGAACTCAATCTTCAATTCGGCAGAGTAACGGCTCTCAAAGTTCCAACCTCTTCAAATGAACAAAGGGGAGCCTATTTATAGGCTCTCTGAACTGTGCCCGCGCACAGATCTGGGTCGGCCACCCATAGGTGGCCGGCACTGGGCCGAGCACCCATGAGGTGGGCTCCGGCGTCCTTGGCTGAGTCACCCACGGGTTGGCTCGGCTTTGGCCGATGCCACCATGGGTGGCCGGTCTTGGCGAGTCACACGGGTGTGGCTTTGGCCGGACCACCCATGGGTGGCTCGGCTTTGGCCGAGCCCCTTAGGCGTTGCGGTTCTGTTGTTTTTCGTCCGGTTTCGTGGTTGATTCAAACTACTGATTGGTTATTTGATTTGGAGTAGCATCTGATTCCTGATTAGGCAGTAAATCGAGTTCAGATCGAAACTGATCTTATTCGATCGTGATTCGTCTGAGCTGCCCCTCTTGGTTGGATGACTCGTGACTCTTCGAACCTTGGCTTGATTCTACCGCGAATGGATGTAATTCGTTGCTTGGCGTGCGATTCGTAACTTGTCGCCTCGTTGGTTGCGTCGGTTTATGCGAGTTGTGCTAAGGGACTATAAGCAATTTATATACGCCTACAGATACCCCCTCCAAAGTATTTTAGCCTCGTTCTTTTATAGAAAAGGCTGGAATACTTTGGATATGATTGTCCCAACCTTCAATCGGTGTAACGGGACCTTGGAATGGCTTCCGTTCTTGATTCCTTCAATCCTCCAGGCTATTCGGTGCTTTGTCGAATGTCTGTAAGAGTTCTGGTGCTGCATTTATTGTCTGACCATTGTCGGAATTTTAAACTTAAAGTCGATTCCTGATTTTCTAATCTTTAGCTGACCATCGATTGTTGGCGTTGAGTTTTTTATTCGCGACGCGTTGTCCGGCGTAGTGTTGTTGAGTTATCCTTAAGAATATTTTTTTAAGAAAAATATTCTCCAGAAACTTCTCAACCAAAAATAGGGAATAGTTTATACTCGTATACCTTATTGGAGTATTTTCTGTGCTCAAATAAGCTGAACCGGCTTGATAATGAGCCAAAAAAGACAGTAATTCGGCTCAAAAAATCTTCTGATTTTTCCGAACATGTGGGAGAGGCAAGAATAAACCAAGGACTGAACCCTCGGTCGATTTGAAGTTGTTTCGATGCTTGATTCAGCTTCAATTTGAATTCTGGTTCAAACCAGGTCTGGTCCGGTTCAACTTGGTCTGGTCCGGTTCAACTAGGCTTGGTTCAACATTATAAAAAAGGTTTTTTTCTCCTCATTAGGGCCTAGGGCCGCCCCCCCCCTCTCTCCCTTTTTTCATTTTTCTCTTCCTTCGAGCATCCGTTCTCCCTCAAAACTTCATATTTGCATTAGATCTAGTCTTCCTTTGGATCTTTGACTGAGAAATCCCTCAAAACTTCCATATTTAGAATTTCTCTCAGGCCTCTCGAGCGCGTGGTCTGAGTCTCTTTCAAGATCTGATTTTTATTGGATCCACGAGCTTTCCCTCAGGTAAATCCTCAACCATTTTAGCATTTTTTATGCTTAATTCAATTTATGAATTTGTGGGGTCGCATGCGAGGGTTAGGATTATGATTTGGCGCCTCGAGCTCACCTTTCAGGGGGGGAGAATTGCAAAAAAGAGGAACTTTTTCTAGATCTGATTCCTTAACTTATTTTGCAGATCTCTATGTCTCGTATTGCGAGGGGTCAATCCTCTACCATGTCGGCTAATGGCGCGCCTCCCTCTTATGCTGGTGAGCTATTTTTGGAAATTTACAAATTAGTCCATTTTTTCTTGGAAATTTGCAAATTGGTCCTTTTCACCCCATTTTGTTCTCCTTGGCGAGGCAATCGGGAAGAGCCTTGATTCTCCTTGGCGAGGATCGACGCTTTAAAGATATGTTTTGCTTGGTCAAAACCATATCTCAAAAATCAATAAAGGGGCGTTTTGACGCTGCATTGTGCCTTATAAGGCAGGGATATATAGTCGATATACCCTATCTTATAAAGGTGTAATGTGGCCAAATCGTCTCACCCTTTATAAGGCAGTGACTCTATCTTACCCATTCGTAGGATGAGTTCAACTTCCTTTTATGATTGAGACTAACAATTGTTTAAATTTTTGCTTCCAGTGGAGTATCCTTCTGGGGCGTTCTCATCTCACGCAGTGTACAGGCGTCGTGGCGAGTACTATTCGACTTCCGACGATTTCTCCCCTATCCCAGTCACTCCTCGGTTTGCTCCGGGCACGTCGACAGAGGTTGCCCAAGTGGTGAAGGAAGGTGGATATCGAGCTCTTCGCCAGTTGATTACAGATGCGCCCCTCGTGAAGGATGTCAGTTCGATTCAGCCTCTCAAGAAGACCGACTTTTTATTTGGCGATTCTGCCAGGGATCCGGATGCCGTGTTTATTGATGCTGAGCAGTGGCTTCATAAGACTGGCAGTGGTTTCATATATTTGCCGAAGATTCCTCGGCATCGTTCGTTGACTGAGCTCCGGCGTCAGGCTGTGACACGGGAGATGTCGTGGTGCTTGACGGAGGAGCATGAGAGCGTTCACTGTGGATACATCACTCATCAGGCAGCTCTTGGTTCGAGCAGGAGTCACATCACTGGATTGCATCCTGGAGTATTGGGTTTAGATGCACCGCCACATAACGAGCTTCTTGCCGCTGCTTCTACTTTGAAGAATCGCCTTGCTGCTTTAGGACGGGAGATGCCTGCGACACGCCACAGGTTTTATGGTTGGGTCCATTCTTTGGACAAGCTTTGGTGGACTCGCATGACGAAGTACGTCTTGAGCCGATGGAGCGAGGAGTTGCACGCTTGTGGTCTGTATGCAGCCGTTCGTGCCACCATGTATGGTTTACCTGTTAGCACGAAGCATTTCTTCGCTTTGTGCGAGCTCTATAACCCGGATTCGAACACTTTTCTGACCCGGCAAGGGAAGTTGGGCTTGGCACTTCATGAGATGCACAGGATTTCTGGTTTGCCCATGGGACAAATGCTATATCAGGAATATTTTCCCTCCAACCAAGAATTAAGTCAGCTGAAGGATCGCATGCCCGACCGCTACGAGACTTTATGGGACCTCACATGTCACTATCATATCGCTTTGGCGCAGTCTGAACCCTTAGCGAAGAGGGCTAAATCCCATGTGAGCCAGAAACAGTTTGCGTCTTATTTGTTCAGGAATCTAGAGAGCAATTCTGGCGAGGCTATTTGTGAGCTGGCACCACTCACTCCTTCAGGGGTTAATAGTCTACTGAAGAAGGTTGATGCTCATTCCTATACCACTAGCAGTCCTGAGAGTGGTTTTCCTACAGGGACCAAGTTCAAATCATTCTTGTGGCATGCGACCGCGCCGATTCGACCGATGACCCTTCTCGCCGGTTACCTCGCTATCTGGTTAAAGAAATGCGTGGTCCCATATCAGCCTAGTGATATCTGTTCGCGGGGAAAACTGTTTTCTTCATTGAAATAATTGTCATCTTGGATTACAAAGATCCGGTCTTTTATAGATCCGGTTACAACTAAATCAAAGAAAAAAA
>NC_033797.1:141048071-141092857 GCF_001876935.1 Asparagus officinalis
TTGTTTGAGAATGGTAAGTGGGATGGGTGAGGATTCCCTAACGTCAGACAGCAGCTACAGGTCCACAAGTGTTGGGCGTTTTCCACTTGTTTTCCACAGTTCTCTGGCCGATACGGCGAGTGTCTGATTGATGAGGAAAAGCCGAGGGGGTATCGAACTCATTTAGACGTCGGCTGCTTTAACTGGCTGGGGAACATCAGGCCGGGTTATCTGACTTTCCGGGTGAGGAATCAGTGTTTCATAGAGCCATACCTACCCTGCCGATTCGCTCGCCAGTTTGGATATGATCAGCTTTATGTCGGGAACCCACGTCAGCAGCTTCGGACCCACGGCGGTTTGGTGGACGGTCTTCGTGCATGGTTGTGGACCGTGACGGGCTGTACTGGTGCTAAGTTCAGTCTCCCGAGTTCTGAGCGGCAGTTGAACCTCACCTTCCTAAGCTGCAAGTGGTTGTTAGCAGCCAATAAAACTATTCCTGTGAAGCCGATTGCAGAGCTAGAGGCTGAGGAGGCTTCTCAGGCTGATTCCCGTATGATTTGGGAAAATGCTCGATCACAAAGGGCGCGGCACAAGACCCGTCGGATTGATGAAGAGGGAAAGAAGATCTTTTATTCTGCTGATGAAGCTTCAGGCGGAGATCTTGAAGATCACGAGGACTATTCTGAACGAGGTTAGTTTCTTACTCTTTCTCTTTATCTTCCAGAATTATTAAACCTGACAATGGTTTGATGTTTCAGGGACCACAGCTGACCAAGATGAAGAGTTCCGTCCTTCGATTATTGTCCCTGCTGCTAGGCGGAAGAGATTAGCCCGCAAGCCGCGTGCAGTTTCGCGATCATCTGATATGGATCTGGCCAGCGACGATCCTGCCAGTGATGGAGGTAACATCTACCCTATAGACCAACCTCTCGATTATTCGGAACTTTGACTCATGCTTTTCCATCTCTATATAGGAGGACATGGGGAGAGAGAGATGAGTCCTGATCCTGTTTTTCATGATTTTACGTCTTCTGGTGAGCCCGACTCACCACGCCCGGTAGAAAGGCCTGTAGAAGCTGGTGACATTAGGGAGACCGTCAATGTAGGACCCAGTTCGATGAATCCAGGTACATCTACCATTAACAATATACAAAGGAGTTGAATGATTTGGAATTTGTGCATTCCCTAATTGTCTCTATACTTCTTGCTCTTTTAGATAATTTGCAGGAGGCAAACGTGGATCTTGGGAATAGAGAGGCTGACGCACCCATAAGAGGTAACTCATTTCTATTGGTCGCAGTCTCTTTTATTCTCCTTTCGTACTTATATTCTCTTATGTCAGATTTCTCGACTGATGATTTTGACGAGGAGGGCTTTCTTGTGGACACTCCTATGCTCCACTTTATGTATGGTTCTCCTCAGATTGATGGCCAGTTGCCTGGAGATGTATTTCTTGAGTCTACACTCCCTAAGAATCCCGAGGATGGTTTTTCTGAAGGTACGTAGCTCTTCTCAAGTTAATTATAGGACCAGTCAATTTTGACTAATGCGACTATAATATGATGTATCTGAGAATTCTATTTTGTAGCGGGACCAACTACACCAGTTGACCCCCCCCCAGCCGTTACACCTCCACAACCCCCAGTGACTCAAGAGGAAGAAGGTATAAATTGAGCTACTGAGAAATGTTATTTATTTCTTCGTCAAGGCTTTTGACGGATTTCTCCTTTTTGTGTAGGGCTTTCTTCTCGACTTCACGCCCTTGTGAAGGAGTTATTATCAGACAGTGACCCAGAGAAGATTGTCATCTGCATAAAGATCTGTTCCTTCTTTTCCTTTGTGAATGCTATGATTGGCAAACTTTTCCACAGCGGGCTGTCTCTTCACCAGTTTAAGCCATTCCTTGATCTCAAGATAAATTCAATAAAGGATGCAGGGTACCCGGATTTGGCGAAGGCTATTGTTGATGATCTTGACTGCCTCGGGCGTGAGCTTCAGACGTTTCGTGAGCTCCGGGATGCAGGTGCCTCGTCATTCATCGCTGCCGAGCTGGATACTCGCTTACAGACATGGCGCGATACTAGGCTTCTTGCTGAGTTCGACATTCAGGTGCAGCGAGATCGAGTGGACCGAGTTGAGGCCCACCTTGCTGCTAGATCATCCTCACTCGACGAGGTTGATTCTTCCATTGCTTCTTGTGAGACCCAGATAGACCAGCTCCGAAGAGAACTCCGTGAGAAAGAGGAGACTTTGAGTATTCTTCAGATGACGAAGATACAGGATCAGCAAGCCCACACTGCTTTATCTGATGAGCTGAAGTTTTTGAAGCAGAAGCTGACCAAGACGAAGGAGGTTGCTGCGAAGACTTTAGCTACCAACGAGGAGTCCATCAGAGCTGAGCTGAGGCAAGCTTATGATGAGAGGCTTTCTAAGCTTAATCAGCAGATTTTTGGCCATGTTTTTGATGTATGATTTTATTTACTGAATGTTCTGACTTTTGGTCTTTTTAGTGGAACTGGTTTTATCTTTATTATGATTCCTCATTCCATTTGAAATGATTGACCATAAAACTTTTAGGATTTTTGGCAAACCCTCAGCCATCAACGGATTTGATTAGCCTTTACCGACTACCGTTTGAGTCGGGCTAGCATGCGGATTGTCTAAATCCGTTCCTCATGTCACGTTGTGCTAAGAGAATGAATTCTCTGAGACTTTCGTGCTATGATATTAAACACATAGACTTCGCCATTGTCACGGGAATAGGCTACCCGGCGACACGTGTTAGGTGTTGACTTTAGGATTTTTGGCGAACCCCCAGCCCTCAACGGATTTGATTAGCCTTTACCGACTACCGTTTGAGTCGGGCTAGCATGCGATTTGTCTAAATCCGTTCCGCATGTAACGTTGTGCTAAAGGAATGAACTCCCTTAGACTTGATGCTACGACTTTGAATATGTAGACTTCGCCATTGTTATGGGAATAGACTGCCCAGCAACGTGTTTTAGACGCTGACTTATCCCTACTTAGGTTTCGGGATAAAATACCCCAGAATCGAACTCTGGTGTCTTTTTTTTTTACGGAGAAAGACTAAATCGGCGACGCGTGTTAGGCGTCGACATATCCCTTCTTAGGATTCAGGATGAAATTCCCCATGCGTGTGAGACATGGATTTTGGTGTTATTAATAACCACCTGCCACAATGTTGAATATGTGAACGGGTGTTCTTTTTTAACGGTTAAGAACTAACCGGCAGTGCGGGTTAAGCGCAGACTTATCCTTGCTTAGGTTTCAGGATAAAATACCCCAGAATTGAACTTTTGTGTCTTTTTCTACGGAAAAAAGACTAAACCGGCAGCGCGTGTTAGGCGCAGACTTATCCTTGCTTAGGTTTCAGGATAAAATACCCCAGAATTGAACTCTGATGTCTTTTTCTACGGAAAAAAGACTAAACCGGCAGCGCGTGTTAGGCGCAGACTTATCCCTGCTTAGGATTCAGGATAAACTTCCTAGGATAAATCCTAGATTGATAAATTTTGGAAAAGATCAGTGCGGAAAAGGAAGAATTTTATATTCTATTTCCCGGTCTTCTTTTGGGGTGAAGGCGAACCCGGAAAACAAGGAAGGAAGAATTTTATATTCTATTCCTTGATCCTGGAAAGAAAGAATTTTATATTCTATTTCCAGCGCAAAAGAAACTAGAAGTGGGATCTCCACTCCGAGAATCTGGAAAATTTAGATAAACTTGCCTTTTATAGGATGAGTTATCTAAACTGAAAATGGGTTCTTCGTTTATCGAAGTGGAATTTCAACTTTGGCTATCTGGAAATGAAGAATTTTATATTCTATTTCCAGTGAAAAAGAAACTAGAAGTGGGATCTCCACTCCGAGAATCTGGAAAATCTAGATAAACTTGCCTTTTATAGGACTGGTTATCTAAACATGAGAAATAGAGTTCTTCGTTTATCGAAGTGAAACTTCAACTTCAGTTATAGCCATGAGAGGGCTTAACCAAAGAGAAGACCCCTCCGCTCCCCTACTACAGTTGTTTGAGAATGGCAAGTGGGAGGGGCGAGGATTCCCTGACGTCCGACAGCAGCTACAGGTCCACAAGTGTTGGGCGTTTTCCACTTGCTTTCCACAGTTCTCCGGTCGATACGGCGAGTGTCTGATTGACGAGAAAAAGCCGAGGGGGTATCGAACTCATTTAGACGTCGGCTGCTTTAACTGGCTGGTGAACATCAGGCCGGAAGTGAAACTTCAACTTCAGTTATAGCCATGAGAGGGCTTAACCAAAGAGAAGAAGAAGGGAGTTCTTTCAGTTATCGAAAGGGGACTCCGGAATGAAAGTGGACCTCCTGTTCATGGAAAGAATCAAGAGGGACAGAAAGACATTTTTTTTTTGGTGGACCCACTGTCAATTGAAATTGATCAGTGAGGGATTTTGGTGGTAAAAAAAAGATTTTGGGTTATCCTCTAGAATATTAAGTGTAATATTCTTCAAGGAACTTCCCGGTAAATGGGTTATCCAGAATGTACTAGGGATAGTACTTTTTCAGGAACTTCCCATTTATCGGCATTAATTGCCTGGTGCCTTCTTGAGTAATCAGGCGATATGCGCCGTTTGAGTAGACTGTGTCTATCACAAACGGTCCTTCCCACTTGGGTTCGAATTTACCTTTCTTCTTGGAATTGAGGATTATCGGTCGGCGAGCAGCGAGGACCAGATCTCCTTCCTTGAAGCTTCTCTGTCGGACCCTTTTGTTGAAAGCCCTAGATATTCTGGCTTGATATAACTCAATTTGTTGTTGAGCCTCCAAGCGCTTTTCATCCAACCTCTCGAGCTCTTCGAGACGCTTCTGATGTTGTTCCTCCGTCGTCATCTCCGTTGCGAGGGCGATCCGAAGGGACGGAATCTGAATTTCCAGCGGTAACACAGCTTCACACCCGTATACCAGCGAATACGGGGTAGCTCCCGTAGGCGTGCGTATGGTGGTGCGATAAGCCCAGAGTGCTTCACCGAGTTTATCGTCCCAGTCTCGTTTATTGGTCTTCACGAGCTTTGACAAGATCTTGATGATCGTCTTGTTAAACGCCTCCGCTAATCCATTCGCGGCGGGGTAGTAAGCTGTCGACGAAACATCTTCGATTTTGAACTTGTCGCAGAATCTGACGAAGGCATTGCTTTCTTCTGATGCGATCATACAGTTTGGGATCGGGCTGATGCGCACCACATTCTCCTTCGTGTGCTTCCTTAAGAACTTCTTCTGCTTCTTTGTTCGAAAGGCATCGGAGTAACAAACCATCGTACCCTCTACGGTATAACGTATGGGTCTCGGCATTATAGAAGAATCTTGGTGCTCTTCGGCGGATTGATTCTCTTTCTTTTACATCCTCTGGCAAAATACCATACTGGACGTAATCAATGATGGGAAAACACCAATCTCGGGACTCGGACCCAATTTGAGTTGAATTCACCTCCTTGGCGTTAATGTTTCCGTCATCTTCTTCTTCAATATCCATATCGTATATGGGTATGCAGAGTTGATGCGTCCTCACTGTGACTAACAGCTCAGCTTCGGGAGGCTGCGCAAGTGATACTGCTAGCGCTGCCAGTGCATCCGCATAAGCGTTCTGGAGACGGGGGATGTATTCGATAAAGAATTCTTCAAAAGATTCTACCATTTTAATGGCCTCCTGGTGGTACGGTATCAGGTCTTGGTTCCTGACTTCATACTCTCCACGGACTTGGTTGACTATCAATTGAGAATCTCCAAAAGCTTTGAGATATTCGACCCCCAGCTCTTTGGCGAAGCTGAGTCCAATGAGAAGCGCGTTGTATTCGGCTACGTTATTGGAGCACGGACTAGTCAACGAATAAGCTCGAGGCATTACATGCTTCCCCGGGGAGATTAGGACAACCCCAACCCCGGAGGAAACTATAGAACCTCCCTGGGTTATTACCCTTTTAACTGCCCTCGAAGCACCATCGAAATATAATTGCCATACTTGCTGGTGTGACGTAGTGTTAACCTCGTGGGTTTCGTCCGGCAAGTCATCATATACTTCTGCCGTATCTGTGATCGGGTTTGCCGCCAAAAGATCGCAAATCGCTTGTCCTTTGATCGACTTCTGTTGTTTGAAGTGCAAATCATATTGGGACAAGAGAAGAGCCTATTTCGCTAACCGCCAATTCATAGAGGCCGGTTGCGTCATAAACACCCGTACTGGGTTAACATTGGAAATGACGTAAATTGTCTGTCCAACCAAGTAATGTCGCATCTTTTGCATCGCGAATACCAATGCGAGATATTCTTTCTCAATCATCGGATATCGAGGCTCGGCTCCTATTAAGGTCCGACTTAGGTAATAAACTACCTGTTTATGACCGTTATCATCGTCTTGTGCTAGCAAAGCACTTATCGAGTGGTTCATCGCCTTGATGTAAATCAAGAACGGTTTACCCGATTTCGGTGCAACGAGAACAGGAGGATTCGCCAGATACGTTTTGATATCTTCGAATGCTTTTTGGCAGGCGTCGTCCCAAATGAATGACACCCCTTTCTTGTTTAGCTTAGAGAATGGTTGGCACTTCCCAGAAAGGTTTGAGATGAACCACCGGATGTAAGCTAGTCGTCCTTGCAATCCTCTAAGCTCTCTCAGATTTCTAGGAGGTTGCAGTTTGTGTATCGCCTTCACTTTGTCAGGATCGATATGTATACCTTTAGTGGTGACGACGAATCCAAGAAATTTTCCGCTGGACATTCCGAGGAAGGATTTGGTGGGGTTCATCTTCAGTTGATGACTCCACATGAGATCGAACATCGTCTTTAAATCCTTGATGTGATCTTCTTTGTTGCGGCTTTTTACAACCAAATCATCAACGTAGCATTCGACTGTTTTCCTGAGATGTTCTTGGAAGATCTTAGTCATCGCTCGTTGATACGCGGCACCTGCATTCTTTAGACCGAATGGCATCACCGTGTAGCAAAAGACACCGAGGGGCGTTCTGAACGCTGTATGCTTCTCATCATCTGGGTGCATCTTGATTTGGTTATATCCTGAAAACCCATCCATGAAAGACATCCTTTCAAATCCGCATGTATTGTCGATAATGACATCCGTGATCGGGAGAGGAAAGTTGTCTTTTGGACATGCCGTATTCAGGTCCCTGAAGTCAATGCAAATCCTGATTTTACCGTTCTTCTTCATGACCGGAACGATATTGGCTAACCAGTCTGGATGTTGTTCCTCTCGGATAAATCCTGATTCGATTAATTTCTTAACCTCTGCCTCAATAGCTTCCATTATCTGCGGACAAAACCGTCTTTGCTGTTGCTTGACAGGTTTGGCATCCAGTTTGATATCGAGGCGGTGTATTGCCACATTAGGATCGAGTCCGGGCATATCTTCATAGTTCCACGCGAAGACGTCGATGTACTCCCTGATGAGAGCAATTAACTCCTCCTTTTCATTTGAGGGAAGACTATCGCTGATGAATATCGGCTTTGGGTTGGCCTCGTCGCCCATGTTAACTTGGACTATTTTATCCTCAGTGGGGGGTTCTCTCTGTTCGAACCTGTCACCATACTGCATATTCAGATGATGAACCCACGGGTCTTCCCATGTTAGCATTTGATCATCGTCCTCCATTGTAGACGGATCAGATGTAGCCATATTTACCATTAGGGCTTTGAATGCCTCCCCTAAACTTGTGTCGGAATCCTCAGCTGAAGAATCAGAAGAATATCCTTTCTTAGTTTTGTTAGCAATTTGATCGATAATTTGCCAACCACATTCATCATCGGATGAGGAAACATAGCCTAAGCCTCGCCCGTATTTATAATAATCCTCTGGTCTCCCTTTTGGTACATATACCGATTTGGCTGGAGTACGAGGACCTCGATCGAAGTATAAACCTTCTCCGAGTGTGAAATCGTACCCCTGCTTTTCCATGAGCTTGCGCGCTTCCGGACTATATTTAGATAAATGCCGACCAGGTTTGTCATCATCTTCATCTTCACTTAGGAAATGATCTGGTAACAGAGAACTTTTTTCCTTTACCGTAAATTACTTCTTTTGCGCCTCCTATCTTGTTCGGTATGATCATGGTTGTTCCGAAAGAATGCTGGAGGCGCTCCTTTGTTATATAGGATGATCAGAGCAGCATATACAAATCGGTATTATTGTACAATTCTGTTATCACATCATCAAGAGACAGGGAGCACTCTAAATCATTATTTATTTCATTAGTGGCAAGTTGCCAGTTACAACTGCCATCTGATGATTAATCATCGTCAAGATTGATTACAAAGGGTACAATGTCATTTAAAACAAAACCACCATCGTAATCGAATCCGGCTTCGGAATCAGCCTCTCCTCCGCTGTCTGTGCCCTGGACTGATGGTTCTGTATCGGATTCGTTACCATAAAGGAGAAAATCAGTGAAATAATTCTCAAACCCTTTAAATGGTTATTTATCCGCGACCACCGTCCTGACCCTTCCATCAGTGTCGACATATTTCAGACACTGATGTAGGGTGGAGGGAACTATAACATTACTATGGATCCAAGGCCGACCCAGTAGTAAGTTATATGATGTCTGTAGGTTGTCTAAAAACGATAATAGATAGCTGATTCCCCATCAAACACCCATCATGGAAATTATAATCTGACGACTTCCAGAAGGCTACGATTTGAAGACTTTCATATATCAAGGAGTTGAAGCAAGGATTACGAAACGATGATTTTTAGCAACGCTCTGACAGAAAGAGATTACAAATCAACGATCTCTTCAAACCAAGACGTAGAAGCCCTCACTGAATACCATCGTCAAGATAAAACACCAATTCGAACACCAATGCCGCTTCTTATGTGAGAGGATTGATCTTGATGGCTGTGACAACAACATGACTAATATCATATTAGCAACCATTAGAGATGCTGATGAGCAGTGTAATGATTTTAGAAAAGCAGGAAGATCTAGAGAGCTGTGAACAAATATGCGACACACTGAGGAGCACATGGTTAAAACATAAAATTTTAGTGGAGATCGTGACTTGCAGTTGATAGAGCGTTATTGAGATACCTCAATTGTCACAAATGACCTGAATAAGACCTTCTTTATTGGTCATTGGTGTCATCCATATAGAAAGATAGAGAAACCTGAACGCAGCTCATCACCGCTGCCTAACGCAACTCATCAACCGCTGCTCGAACGCAGCTCATCAGCGCCGTCGAACGCAGCTCCAATCGTCAAGAGTTATCAACAAGACAAGACTGTTGTTCCAGTGAGTATAGATATTCGGATCATCAACGAGAAGCAAACTCGACGCAAGCATTCGAGGGAGGCATCTCATCGCTACCAAGAAGAACCCAGAATTAAACAAAGGAGAGAATCCCGATCATTCTCTTCTCTTTTGTAATCAGGAATCCAAATTGTAATCGAGAGTAGAGAGAATTGTAATCATTCTTTTTTTTCTAAGCAGTTAGAGAGAATAAACTGCTGAGATGCCAAAGAAAGCCCTCTCCTTTGGCCAAAGCCTCAAACTTGCTCTGCAAGCTGAAGATTCCACGCCCACTTCGACACGGCGTGTATTAGGATGCAAGAGGCCTATTACAGAGAAAGGTTCAATCAATGCCGACGACGCTGCAGCTAAGGCTTTGAAACAAGCCAAGAAAAACGCCGCTCGAAGACGGAGGAGATCCATCCGACGAGCATATCTCCGAGAAAATCAATCCTTGGTCCAACGCAAGGATTGCATTTCCGAAGCTCTACCGAAGCATTGCGTTCATACTCCAGAACGCACACTTCGAGGTAACGAATCCAATTATGAACCTCGGGTGATTCAACTTAAACGCGACCCTCAGTGGTGCGTTGTCCAATCAAAACACAGCCCTGTTAAGGGAAAACAGGCACCTCATGAGTGCGTCCAAACAAAACAAGACCCTAAGGGGCCTGTTCCATCAACTAAACGCAGGCCAAGGCCTAGTGTTTATAGATCACAACGCGACCCTCGCATTTCGACTCCCGAATGCGATGTGGTCCGCCAAGTTCAAGAGGATCGAAGTGGACTCAAGATTCACGTCCACCAAGAACCAGTCTCGCCCCCTCAAAAACAGAGGGTCCTATCTCCGATGAAGAATCAATCTCAAGGTCCTGACTTGCGAGATTTACTCTCTAGAAGAAAACCAATTCAGCAGGCGAATCATTCCTGCCATTGTGAGAGGATTATCTCAGCAGTCCTTTCCGAGTGCCAATGTTGCACACCTAAACCCCGACAATCGGTGTTCGACAGATTGGCGGATGTCGTCAGACCTACCAAGAGACGACGTCATCATAAGAAGAAAGATCCTGAAGCCGAGTACCCTCAGGTTACTATCAACATGACCGGCAGAGGGAAGATCTCATGTCCTAGCTCTGATGAATCAGAAAGGAGCCATTCCCTGACTGTTCGAGAAATCTGTGAGGAGTTCGAAGGGGTGTATCAGCATACTCGGTCACGGACCGGAGCTATACGACCGATTAATTATCAAAAGTTAGCCAAAGGGATTACAATGAGTGATGAACATTCAGCAATAGCTGAATCTCAATCTTCAAGCTCTGTTGGAACACAAAAAGTTTCAGTTTACATGACGGGAAACCCCGAAGACATAGCCAAAAGGGTGGACGAACATCATGTCATGCTTCAGGCACAACAGGAGACACTTCTCCAACTAAAAGACATGTTGGCCCAGGTTTTAGCAGAAAAAGGTCAAAAACCTGAATCTTCCCGGAAGACAACATCAAAGGGAAAGCAAAAAGTACACGAACATCCAGATCGTGAGACTCACAACCTGGGATCCTCTTCTGAAGGTGAGAAGGAGGTGGAAAAAGAGCTATATCCTCAGTCAACCAAAGTAGATGAGCTAGAAGCCCGCCTTAATGCAATGGCCAACAGAAGCGAAGATGAGCTAGAAGCCCGCCTTAATGCAATGGCCAACAGAAGCGAGCTTCGCGAGGAAGGAGTAATACGAACTTACCCTGCAGAATGGGATACAACTCCATATCCGCCAAAGTTCAAGGCCCCTACCTTGCAACCGTTCGATGGCATAGGATCGCCAAATCAGCACATCTACTACTTCAAATCTCAAACTGGAGATGTAGTGTCAAACGATGCCATTCTGACCCGGCTATTCATCGGAACTCTCAAAGGTGTCGCATTTGAATGGTTTATGAAACTGCCCGCTGGATCTATTCAGAAATGGGTAGATTTGGAAAGGCTTTTCTTAGCTAGGTTCTTTGAGGATGATACAGAAGTTTCTGTCCCAACTCTTCTCGCCACCAAGCAGAGGAAGGGAGAATCCATCAAGGCTTACGTGGAGAGATTCCGTAGCATGGCATTGCGATGCCCCTCAGGTATGACTCAGTCAACCCTGGTTGAAACTTGCAGGCACAACTTGCAAACTCAGCTCCTTGCCCAGATGGGGGTAGCAGAGTGTCGCTCCTGGAGACAACTTGTTTCGCAAGGAGAACAAGCTGAAGAGATCGTAGCTCGGGTGAAAGCCGAGGAAGCTGCACAACCCAAGCCGCAACAGCAACAGCAACAGCAACGCAACCAGAACAACGCTCAGCGGTCTAAGGGAAAAGAGACCCTAGCAGCCGACTACTCTCGGGTACCACCGCCCACGAATCAATTTAAAGAAGAGCACGTGGACACTCTGTTCCAACTACTTCGGAAGAACAATAAATTGCAGCTCCCTGAAATCAGAAAACCAGATGAAGCAGGGAAAGTAGATGACCCCAATTACTGTCGCTATCATAGGTTCTTGGGACATCCTACCAGAAAGTGCTATGTCTTCAAAGACATCTTGCAAAATCTGGTAAACGCAAATGTGCTCACCCTGAAGCCCGAACAGAAGACTGTGACCACTAACATGATTGTGGTTCAGTTTGGTGATTTCCCCCCTGTAGCTGCTGCAGATGGTGTCATTCCCATCCATAGAGGGGAAATGCACTTGAAAAACACTGACTTGCACAATCAGAAGGGCAGGGGGTTGGTACCCCTGACTATTCCAAAGGGAGAAATTATGTGAGTCCATCCTGGCCTAATCGAGGATCAGCAATGGACGAACACCGCATTCAAGAAGAAAAGAGGCAAGGCTAAGTCATCCAACATGATTAGCCCCTCTGTTAATGAGAATAATGACCATCTCAAGCCTCTCACCGACTCAGAAGAAGAGAGGATTGTCCTAGCAGCATACCCAGAAGGTAACCCCGGTACTCGGTCGGGGAAAACTTATTTGAGGAATTATGATCAGAACGCTCAAGAAGCTGAAGAACAGCCCCAAGACGCTGGGGGTTCTGTGCCAAAGAAGCCGGTTGACAAAGGGAAGCAAATTCAACAAAAATCTTCACCAAGATCTTGGCGAAACGAGCGCCCCTTACCAATTTAATGTAATGGCGCAGCTAGCCAACATACCTGCCAGGATCACCCTTTACGAGCTCTTGAAGTTGTCCAAAGCCACCAGAGAAGCTCTGATTGAAGCTTTGAAGAACACGGAGAGCTTCATTACCCAAGTTACTCCAATTCCCGAGGCGTCAGAAGATAGATCCTGTTTGCAGTGTTTACAAGCAGTCAGAAGCCTGCCCTGCATATCATTCACTCAGGAAGATATGCAAGTGAAACATAAACATGACAGACCCCTGTATTACACAGGATATATCGGGTCATCAGAAATCAGCCGCGTTCAGGTTGACCCAGGCTCGGCGCTTAGCATCATGCCATACAGAGTTATGCAAGTTTTAGGGATTCCCTTACATCGGTTACATGCTACCCAAACCACCATCTTCGGATTCAATGCTAACAGCACTCGGCCTATGGGAAAGATCAAGCTCAGATGTCAAATCGGAGATCTCAGATCCGAAGTAGCTTGTTATATTATAGATGCGGACACATCCTACAATCTGTTATTAGGACGACCATGGATTCACGCAAATCATGTTGTCCCATCTACATTGCATCAAGTCATGAAGTATGTCAACGATGAAGACGAAGTTCGAACCCTGATTGCAGAGAAATACCCCTTCAAGGGAGTGGAAAACTTCCACACCGATTCAGTCTTCTACTCAGAGTCGTAAGAGGAAGAAGACGTCAACAGTGGTAATGAGGCAGATGTCGAACCAGACCCGGAAGGGAATTGCCCATGGGAGCTGAACTTTAATGTAATTGGTCCAGTCGAGAACAATAATAATGTACCGAGTGAGGGCGAGTGGTGCATTAATGAAGATTTTATTTTGGCGTACTTGTCGGATGAATCTTTTAAAGTTGGACAAATAGAGCATGATCATAATGCAGGTACTAGCTCGTGGCATACATTGCGTGAAGAAGCATGCCTCACATTGCCAATTAAGTCATCCTTCACTTCCGATGAAGAAGTAGAAGATGCACAAAAAGCTTTCTTCGAAGTCCCGTCTAAAAAGAAAGGGCAAAAGCCAATCCGTCTCGGCAAGGTTAAACCCACACCACTCCGACGGGGAAGTTCAGAAGAGGATGATGGAGTTCCTCAATTTCATTACCATGAACCCAATTCTATACACTTAATGAAACGAATGGGGTATAACTTTAATGAAAAGCAGGGCTTAAACTTCGGGAGAGGAAGGCGAACACCAATTCGGATGTCTCTCACTCCCGAAGGAAAACCTCCGGATTACTATCAAAAAACCGGAAGAGGCGTGGGCTACGTCACAACCCCGCCAGCCTCAGAAAACGAAATCAGTAACTACCTGCGTCACAACCATTCCTCTGAAACATCTTCTTGCTAATCCGATGTCAGTGTTGGGCCTTTCTTTAAAAGCCTAGCTGTGAACATGGTTTCGACCAGTCATCCAGATATAGACGCAGGGGGTGACGAAGAGTTAGTCGAATCAACCGATGATCCTGGGATCAAACGTCTTAACATCCTGTGGGATATGCGCTTCGAACAACGTGAACCACCCACCGAAGATAAAGTGATTCAGGTCAACATGGGAGATGAATCAAACCCCAAACCTATTTTCATAGCCGAAGACTTATCATCATCCGAAAAAGAAGATCTTATATATAGGGAAGAGCAACACCCCGACTGGGTGGCTAACATCGTCCCAGTGCCCAAGAAGAACGGTAAAGTCCGGATATGCATCGACTTCCGTGACCTTGATGCAGCTTGTCCAAAAGATGAGTTTCCGCTTCCTATCACCGACGTCATGATCGATAACACCTGTGGATATGAAAGGATGTCTTTCATGGACGGGTTTTTCGGGTACAATCAGATCAAGATGCACCCAGAAGATGAAAAGCATACCGCTTTTAGAACACCACTGGGGGTGTATTGCTACACAGTGATGGCATTCGGCCTAAAAAAACGCGGGTGCAACTTATCAACGTGCAATGAATGTCATCTTTCACGAGCACCTACGTAAGAAAATTGAGTGCTATGTTGACGATATAGCGGTAAAAAGCCAACACAAAGATGATCATCTTACGGACTTGAAGACAATGTTCGATATCATGCGAGCACATCAACTGAAGATGAACCCGACAAAATCGTTTCTCGGGGTATCAAGTGGAAAATTCCTGGGATTTATCGTTACCTCCAAGGGAATTTTCCTCGACCCGGAAAAAGTGCATGCTATCCAAGAAATGCCACCGCCTAAGAATCTCAAAGAGCTCAGGGGTTTGCAAGAGAGATTGGCCTATATTCGTAGATTTATATCGAACCTCTCAGGACGCTGTCAACCTTTCTCTAAGCTCATGAAGAAAGGAGTATCATTTGTCTGGGATACAGAATGTCAAAAAGCATTCGAGGAGATTAAAGAGTACCTTACTCAACCGCCAGTTCTTGTGGCCCCAATATCAGGAAAACCGTTCCTGCTGTACGTGAGAGCCATGGAACATTCGCTTGGAGCTCTGTTGGCCCAGAATAACGATCAGGGTCAAGAGCAAGCCATCTATTACCTAAGCAGGACTATGATGGGAGCCGAACACCGATACAATCCAGTTGAAAAAGAATGCCTCGCTTTGGTTTTCGCGGTTCAAAAGATGCGACATTACCTAGTGGGATAGACAATTCACGTCATCTCTAAGGTGAATCCGTTGAGAGTTTTGATGACGAAACCATCATCTCTAAATTGCCGACTCGCAAAGTGGGCCATTCTCTTATCACAATACGATATGCAGTTTATGCCCCAAAAGGCAGTCAAGGGTCAAGCGCTGGCAGATTTCTTAGCTGATCACCCGGTACCAGGAACATCTAAGTTGTATGAAGAGTTGCCTGATGAAGTCGCTGAAACTTTCGTTACTCAAGAAACCATGCATGTGTGGAAATTATTCTTCGACGGGGCATCTAAAGCAAACCCTCACAGAGCAATCACTGCAGGAGTGGGAGTCGTACTTGTTTCTCCGAACAGTCACGTAATCCCAAGGGGGTTCTCCCTAATCGAACCCTGCACCAACAATGTAGCCGAGTATAATGCTCTGCTATTAGGAATGCAATTTACCGAAGAACTTAATGTTCAGCACCTTGAAGCTTACGGTGACTCTCAGCTCATCGTTAATCAAGTCCGAGGGGAATACGAAGTGCGGCATGAGGATGCTAGAGATTGGCGATTCCCGTATATCGACTATGCCATATACGGAATATTGCCTGATGACCCTAAGGAAGCGGCCACTATCAAACGAAAGGCCCTCCAGTTCTATTATGATGCGGTTTCTCGAACCCTATATCGTAAATCACACGACGGAGTTTTGCTTCGATGTCTCTCTCGAAAGGAAGCGAAGGAGGCCCTTAAGGAAGCTCACGACGGAATGTGCGGGGCTCATCAGCCCGGAGCTAAATTAGGAGATCGTCTTCGACGAATTGGCTATTATTGGCCAAAGATGTTTTCAGACGCAGTCGACTATGCTAAACGCTGTCACGCATGCCAAATTCATGGAGATTTTATCCATCAAGCGCCAGGTAATTTACATCCTACATCTGCAACTTGGCCATTTGAGATGTGGGGCATGGATATTGTGGGACCAATTTCTCCTCCGACTTCCAAAGGACACCGGTTCATTCTGGCCGTGACCGACTATTTCTCCAAATGGGCAGAAGCAATCCCGTTGAAAGAAGTCAAGACTTCGAACGTGATCAAGTTCATCAAGCATCACGTCATCTACCGTTTTGGAGTCCCGAGACGGATAGTCCACGACAATGGGACACAATTCGTCAGCTTTGGATTTCAGAGATTCTGTGATAAATTTCGCATCCAAAGTGTTGCATCTACGGCATACTATCCGCCAGCAAACGGTCTTACGGAAGCTTTCAACAAAACTATAGTAAAGCTTCTCAAAAAGTTTGTCTCCAAAAGCCGACGTGATTGGGACGAAAGACTTGGGGAGTGTTTGTGGGCCTACCGAACAACAGTGAGGACCTCTACCAGAGCTACGCCATTCTCCTTAGTATACGGCTGTGAAGCTGTATTACCACTTGAGATCCAGATCCCTTCTCTGAGAGTTGCTATTACAATGGGACTAACAGAAGAAGAAAAACATCAACGACGTCTGCAAGAACTCGAAGCCTTAGACGACAAACGACTTCAAGCCCAGCAACAGATTGAGCTTTATCAAGCCCGTATTTCCAAAGCCTATAACAAAAAGGTTAAGGAACGGATTTTCAAAAAGGGCGATCTGGTTTTGGTCAATCGACGACCCATGGTGATGACTCATAAAACTAAAGGGAAGTTTAACCCTAAATGGGAAGGGCCTTTTGTCGTTGAGACAGTCTATTCCAACGGAGCTTACCGTCTCATCAATAAGAAAAGCGACAGACTTATGATGCCAATTAATGGGAAGTTTCTTAAGAAATATTACCCGTAAGCTGCAAGTCTCTTGAGTTTAGCTGGAGGTTTGCTTATCAAATGTTCGTTGGAGTAAGGAAGTTCTCCTACTTTGTATGTCATCAAGTTAACATTACACCTCTGACGATTTAAGTTATTAAGAATCATTATAATAAAAGAATTTTCCAAAGTCTTTCAGATAGCTATCAGCATAATTTGTTTGGTGAAAAAGTCTAAAATTTTGACTGCATTCAGTCCGCTTGAACGCAAGTCCTATAGCTGCATTCAAAACAAGTCTACAGTGGCGTTTCAAGTCCCATGATTGCGTTCAGTCCTCTTGAACGCAAGTCCTTTGACTGCGTTCAGTCCTCTTGAACGCAAGTCCCATGGCTACGTTCAAAACAAGTCTACAGCTGCGTTCAAGTCCTACAGCTGCAGAACCTGACACTGCGTTCGCACCAACGAACGCACAACATGATCACTTCAACTTCCAGAAGATGACCTCAATGGCCCATTTATAAACAGCTGTAGCTGTCAAATCAAAGAGGGATTTTAGGCAAAATCTCACCTGAAACGTGATTTTCGCGTTTTCAAAAAAAAAGAGGGGCTTCAGTTACCGAACACACCCTCACATCCAAACCGTAGAATGCATGATATAAACATGCGTTCTGGCGATCGAACTCAGCTTATCACATAAATAATCCTTTTAAAAGGGTTAACATTCCAAGCAATGGCGATATGATTAAGAGAGAAGATAAAGTGAATCCCTGTGAGGTCATCTTCCTGACTAAGCTGGGGATAAAGTCCCTCTTACACAAGCCTGTGGTTTTCTCCATCCATGATAAGGCCCAATTCATGTCAGAGAATGAGGAGGTCAATGAAGGTGCTCCACTTAACCTGTGATGGGGCGCGTTCGATCAACAAAATCTTTGGGTTCCAAAGTGTTTCGAAAATTCGTCCCAGTCAACCGCGAACTTTCAAAAACTTTGGAGGGGGTTCTGTAGGCTGTCTAAAAACGAAAATAGATAGCTGATTCCCCATCAAACACCCATCATGGAAATTATAATCTGACGACTTCCTGAAGGCTACGATTTGAAGACTTTCATATATCAAGGAGTTGAAGCAAGGATTACGAAACGACGATTTTTAGCAACGCTCTGACAGAAAGAGATTACAAATCGACGATCTCTTCATACCAAGACGTAGAAGCCCTCACTGTACGCCGCTTCAACAGCTATAAACACGAATGCAGCTTCTTATGTGAGATGATTGATCTTGATGGCTGCGACAACAACATGACTAATATCATATTAGCAACCATTAGAGATGCTGATGAGCAGTGTAATGATTTTAGAAAAGCAGGAAGATCTAGAGAGCTGTGAACAAATATTCGACACACTGAGGAGCACATGGTTAAAACATGAAATTTTAGTGGAGATCGTGACTTGCAGTTGATAGAGCGTTATTGAGATACCTCAATTGTCACAAATGACCTGAATAAGACCTTCTTTATTGGTCATTGGTGTCATCCATATAGAAAGATAGAGAAACCTGAACGCAGCTCATCACCGCTGCCTAACACAACTCATCAACCGCTGCTCGAACGCAGCTCATCAGCGCCGTCGAACGCAGCTCCAATCGCTGCCAAGCACAGCTCGAACGCAGCTCCAATCGCTGCCAAGCACAGCTCAAACGTAGCTCCAACCGCTGCCAAGCACAGCTCAAACACAGCTCCAACCGCTGCCAAGCACAGCTCGAACGCAGCTCCAATCGCTGCCAAGCGCAGCTCAACATCGCTGCAGAACGCACCTCCAGATGCTGCGTTCAAACACAGAATCTATGCCAGAACGCACGTCAAAGCTCTGACCTGTTCAAACACGATCTAAGCAGTTTCGAAAACTGCTCTTCACCCACAATTTGAGGAGTTGCTTACGTGGGTTGTTACAACCGATTAATGAGGTAACTAAACCCTCATTTAGGAGCGGATTATGGGGGCGGTTACACCCCTAATCCTCCTATAAATATCAACAAACTCAACAGAGTTAAAGATCAGATTTTTTGGGAGTCGGATCGAGGGGTCAGAAGATAGCATCGGATTTTGATCGCTGGGAGAGGATCTTCTGATCAGATCTTCCAGAATCAGAAAAAGAGGATTGATTCCTTACACAGTCTGGGGAATCAACATCCGTTGAGAATTCCAGATCTTCGAATACTTGGCTTATTAACCGAATCATTTTCGGTTTGAACATCTCTAATACTGTCATTAGAGTTTGAATCACAAAACTCGTCAAGAGTTATCAACAAGACAAGACCGTTGTTCCAGTGACACAAGACGTCAGATCGTCAACGAGAAGCAAACTCGACGCGAACAATCGAGGGAGGCATCTCATCGCTACCAAGAAGAACCCAGAATTAAACAAAGGAGAGAATCCCGATCATTCTCTTCTCTTTTGTAATCAGGAAATCCAATTGTAAATCCGGCTTCAGAATCAGCTTCTTCTCCGCTGTCTGTGCCCTGGGCCGATGGTTCAGTATCGGATTCGTTACCATAAAGGAGAGAATCGGTGAAATAATTCTCATACCCCTTGAATGGTTGCTTATCCGCGACCACCGTCCTAACCTCATTGTCAGTGTCGACATACTTCAAACACTGATGGAGAGTAGAGGGAATTATCACATTACTATGGATCCAAGGCCGACCCAATAGTAAATTATAGGATGTCTCAGCATCTATCACGTAACACGTGACCTCCGTCTTCAGATCTCCCATTTGACACTTTATCCGGATTTTGCCTAAAGGTCTTGACCCGCTGGTGTTGAATCCGTAAATGACTGTGCCCGTAGACGCCAATTTACTGACTGGAATGCCAAGGCTATGCATAAGGCGAAGCGGCATAATACTCACAGCGGAACCCGGATCCACTTGGATTCGGTTGACTTCGCTAGAGCCAATGTATCCGATGAAGTATAGCGGTCGATCGTGGTTCAAATTCTTCGTCTGCATGTCCTCTTTGGTGAAGGTAATGCATGGAAGGTTTTTATTAGCTATGTTGCAATGTTGAATCAGCAGTTCCGGCTGTTCAGGTACTGGCTTGACTTGAGTCAGGAATACTTCTGAGTTGGCCAAAGCTTCTTGCAAAGCCTCCCTGGTTTCCTTGGACAGCCGCAGCAATTCATATAGCGTTATCCGTGCGTTATCTGTGCTGGAATGTTGGCTAGTTGAGCCATTATATCGAAGACTTGCGGAGTCTTCGAGCTTTCCGGTTTGTCTTTTCCAATCGGGCGACTGAAACGAGACTGCTTCGGATTATGAACTTCTTGGGGATTCTTCTCTTTCGGTTTATTCACCGACTGTCGTCGGGCCTCTTCACCCGGTGTAGGACTTGTAATCACCCCCATCTCCGTGAGAGTTTTGGCTGGTCCCCGTTTACTCACCCCCTGCTCACTAGGTGGTGGATAGTTGTAGTGATACTCGTTTCCGCTTCGGGTCGCAAAAACTTCTTGTTCTTCTTCGGAGAGCGGGAAAGCTAGGATTCTTTCGTCATCATCCCCTGGGATAGCAGAGACTCCGCAGCAAGACCTGCCTTTCCCTTTGGACTTCTTCTTGGATGATTACCCGGCCCATTGTTCATCTTCAATCAGGTCGGGGTGAACCCAGAGGATTTTGCCGTTTGAGACAGTATGTGGCACAAGTCCTTTTTGGCGCTGTCCATGTGGGTCATCATTCACCGTCTTCATTCCCACCTTGGTGACGCGTTTCGGCTCGAACCATGTTGTGGGCACCGATCCAAAGCTGATTGACATTGTGTTTGCTCCCACATTCTTGGCAGGCTTCGGGGTTATGACGTCCACATCAATTAGCGCCTGGATCTTGTCCTTGAGGTGGTAGCACGACTTGGTAGGGTGATGGACCGCTCTATGGTATGCGCAATACTTCGGATCCGTCACTTTGTTAGCCCCTTCTTGATCCACGATCGCTGGCAGCTGAATTTTGTTGTTCTCCAACAAGTACTTGAAGATGCCGGGAACTTCGTCATCTTTGAAGGAGTACACTTTAGGAAACCTCGGCTCCGAAGATTTCTGTTGCTGCTGCCGCTGCTGCTGTTGCTGAGGTTGCAATTGAAAGGTTTGATTAGCATCAACTGCATTAGCATGTGCCTTACCTTTCCCCCTTGGGTTGAAATTTTGTGCTGGAGCGTTTGTCGCCTGTTGGCCTCTCTCCGCCTTCTTCCTTCTGAGGAATCGCTCGGCTTGCTCTCCTCGGACTTTCAGATCCTTCCATGTCTTGGACGGTGCTGTCCCCATCGCTTCCAACACGTCCAGTGCGAGGTTGTTGTGGCAAGTCTGGAGGATGAATTCCTCAGTGATCGGGTCCCGGCAGTTCATCGCCTTATTCCGGAACCTTTTGACGAATGTGTCGACCAACTCCCCGTCCTTCTGCTTCTCATCGAGCAATGATCCGATAGATATCTCGGTGTCATCGTCGAAGAAATTGGCGACGAATTTGGTCTCCATGTCATCCCAGCTATTCATGCTACCTGGCTTGAGGCGGCGATACCAATCGAAGGCGGCTCCGTGAAGAGTGCCAACGAATGACCGCACCATCAGAGGCTCATTACCGGAGATTACCCCCAAGTGTGATTTGAAGTAAATCAAATGTTGAGTGGGCGAACCCATCCCATTAAACGGCGTAAAGTTAATTAAGTTGAACTTCGCCGGATATGGGATTGATTCCCACTCTCTTGGGTATGGACAAGGAATGCCCGTTTTCTTCATCTCTTGAGCGGAAATCAACGTGTTGATTTTGCTTTCGAGATTTTTAATCTTTAAGTTTTCACCTGTGTTTTCGCTAGCATTCTCGTTACCACCCCCTGTATTGATGGGAGGATTATTAGTATTACGAGCTTCATTCGTATCCTCGTCCTCCTGATGAACTTGGTTGCAACGACTTGGTTCGCCTTGCTGGTTCGTCAGTGCTTGAATTTGTTGCTCATGCATTTCTCTCATGTTCTGCATGGCCATCTGCATTTCGAACCAGAAGGTATCCTGTTGTTTAGCCAAGGCATCTTCCAGCATTTTGGCCACTTGCTCCGCACTTATCATAAGTGCCTCGCGGGGTTATCCCTCGCTGGACACCGTATTATCTGATGCAACCGCGGAGCCAACATCAGATTCTTCATCTTCTGAAGGGAGTCTTGTCCGAACCCTACCATAGGTTGCTCGCTTGATAGTTCCGGACTGCAAACGGGTTCTAGGCCGGGATGCTTTCAGAATCGACTCGAAATTATCTCGCGCCGATGTTCCTCTGCTGGTCATGTTGGTGGTGACCCTCGGAAATTCTCCATCTTCAACCACCGTTCTTCTCCGTCGGAAACGCCTAGGCCTAGTTTTTGGCGTTTCGGTACTGAGCCTTTCGAAAACTGAAACTCGTTCGGGGACCGCCTTGATGCAACTGCATTCAGACAATACTGCCCGAATAAGTTTGGAACTGGGGCATTGAGTTTCCTGTTCTCGGGGACTCCTTTTCCTGGTTTTGTTCGTATTCCCAGCACGATAGTACAACTCGTCTGCTTGACGATCAGAGTAACTTATCGTGTGTTGGCACGATTTCTCAGGTATAACGCTATCGTCATCAGACGATAATGTTTCCTTCTGAGGGGGAATTGCTTTCTTAGGGCTTTCGAAAGTCACGCGCCTCGAAACATGCCTTTTTGGGCGTGAGTTCTCGGCGGGCTCCTGGACTTCAATGCGTAAGTTGGTGCACGTAGCTGCCCTGGTCTCTTTGTCATGTCGAGGGTAACCGCGACCCCCAGCATGTTGCGTCGTCCGGGGCTTCTTCATTGGGCCCAAACGCTCTTGAACTGGAGCTTTGCCTCTCTCGTCGGGAATCGGACCGAGGCGCTCCAAGATTGGCTTCTTCCTTCGGGATGATTCTGCATGATCTAGTTGCTGGAATTATCGGCGATATGGGTTGTTTCGCCGGGGGTTGAACTTTGGTTGGAGGCTGCTTCGGCCTCCACACTTGGCGGGTTGATGGCGGCTTCTTGGCCACTCTTTCTTTCTTCAATTCCTCGGCCTTCTGCACGAGGATTTTTGCATGTGCAAGCAATGCGCGGCGTTTGTGAATCCGCTCTTCAAGTATCGAACGGTTCCGTTTGACCCGGATCCATTCGTTCGTCGGCGGCTTAGAGGAACCGCCATTCTTCAGTTGTTGAGGCTGTTTGCCTCTCCTATTCTTCAGATCCGCGTTGTAGCGGACTCCGTCTGTAGACTCCATCACCTTAGCGAGTTGACGCCACCTCTGGCGGGCTCTCTTTGAGAGAGTCACAACGCCCTCAATAGTAGAGGCGTCGGCAAGAATAGGTTTGACCTCGTTGGAGGTCGGTGGAACTTCACCCGACGCAACTTTGGCGTCAGCTGGGGTGAGAGCTTCGTTGGCGTTCTGAACTTTCTTCGAACCAACGAGCTTTTCTCCTGCGAGGAGAACTTCTTGGACTTGCGGGGGAGGTAGATCCGCGACGAGGATGAAAGGTACTCCTTCGAACTTGGCCTGGTCGAATTCATACTCGACCTCCTCCACGACGAGATATTGAGATCCGCGAGCCTGCGACGTGACGATCTCGGCAGCGAGATCGGCGGCTCCCACTGTGGTCGCCAGATTGTTCGCCGTGAAAATCGTGTCTTTCTTCATTATTGATTTCATTGTCATCTCAAATAACAACTTTTTTAGTACAAAGATCCGCCCGTCTCTTTTTTTAGCATCCGGTTACAACGAAAATCAAAGAAAATAAAAGAAAAGATTACAACTTTCTCCTTGTTTTTTGAACAAATCGCGAGCTCCTGTTTTGCGGTCGCTCGCTTGTGTGGGTTCTTTGCCGACGCCGGGGTTAATCCGTGGACCACCTCGCGATCTAGATCCGGTCGGATCTACACGATTCGACGGGTATTATTTCGCAAAGAAAATAATAGTCGGGGGGGGATTGGTTCACCAAGGAAACAATCGCCCAAATCTCGGGATCAAAGGCCAAGCTTTGATCCGGAGTGTGATCTCGTGTAGATCTCAGATCTGATTTTTACCTCTCTCGAACTCCTACCTTTTGTGACGTAGATGCTCGCCGAGAATCAGATCTGAATCTTCAAGTCTTCAAGTCTTCGAAACTCTGAGCTCAATCTTCAATTCGGCAGAGTAACGACTCTCAAAGTTCTAACCTTTTCAAATGAACAAAGGGGAGCCTATTTATAGGCTCTCTGAACTGTGCCCGTGCACAGATCTGGGTCGGCCACCCATGGGTGGCCGGCACTGGGCCGAGCCACCTATGGGTGGCTCGGCTTTGGCCGAGCCCCCCTTAGGCGTTGGGTTCTGTTGTTTTGTCCGGTTTCGTGGTTGATTCGGACTCTGATTGGTTGATTTGATTTGGCAGTAGATCCGATTCCTGATTAGGCAGTAAATCCACTTCTGAGTTCGAGTCCGTAACTGATCTTGATTCGATCGTGATTCGTCCGAGTCTGCCCTTGGTTGGATGACTCGTTGACTCTTTGAACCCTTGGCTTGATTCTACACGCGAATGGATGTATTCTGTTGCTTGCGTGCGATTCGTCAACTTTGTCGCCTCGTTGGTTCGTCGGTTTATGCCGAGCTGTGCTAAGGGACATATAAGCAATTTTATACGCCTACAGAGACACTTCGAAGTGACTCGCGCCCAGGTCAGCTCCTGACATGTTTTCTGATAAGATTGGCTTCTAGAACTCCTTGGGGTTATCCATAAACATGTGGGGTTATCCTTAAACGTGTGGAAGCTGTTACACAACCGAAATCCCACCTAAACGGATAATAACGGTTGTTCTTCGACCCTATCCACAAACACAACATTTAAAATCTATAAATACACCCCTAGTACCCTCATAAAGGCAGTTCTGAAGGGAGCCAAAAATTTCAAACGAGCTAGGGTGAGATTCTGATGAATTTCAGAGAGGCTAGCAGATCTTGGCGAAGTTCTTCAGCATAAAGAGGGAGAGTTCGAGAGATCTGAGGTCCATTCCCCTTTCCTCTGGATCAAACTTAGTTTTGATCTCGAGAAGAGTAGTAATCTTGCTTGGTCGAGATTATTTATTTCTGCGATTATTTTCTTTATGAAGCAAGAGCATTGATCTTTTATTCCGATCAACCAGATTTTATCTGCGATGGTCCACGGATAAATCCCGGCACAGGCAAAGATTTCACGCAAACAGCAGGTGATAAACGTCATCTGCGTGTGTTTGAAGAGAGTTGTATTTTTCTTATTTTCATTATGTAAGAAAATCTTATAAAAAGACTAATTTTACTTTGAATCTGTAATTAATAAACATGTAATGGATTCAGCAATGAAAACAACTTTCAATGCGAACAATTAAGTCTATAATCTAAAAATGCGATAAATCAAAAATATTTTGTGTGTGTGTGTGTGTGTGTAATTTGAGCTTTAAGCATAGCACATAAAGTAAACACACCTAGACTAACAAAAACACTATCCCAAGCAATGATCTTCAATAAGCTCGTCTTGGTTGCGGATGAAGCGATGATGAATCTTGACTTGAATTGCGATGGCTTCATTCCAATTTCCTTCAACCTCCTTTAGATATCATAGTGAAGGTGCAAGTCCAACCAACCTCCGACACGAATCTTTATGTAGGATTCCTAATAAGTAAATACAAACACTCGACAAACGATGTTAAAAATTATTTGTTAATCATCATAACTAAATTAGATAGTAGGCTCTTAAATATGAGACCTAACAATCTCTCTATTTTTTATGATGACAAACAATTTACACAAAGAGTAAAGGAAATATGCATGATACCAAATGAATATATAATTTTATAATCCTCATGCATATACAATGGAAAGCAATAAATGAAATACTCACAATAGACTTGTTTCTCCCCCTTTGTCAACATTAAAATGAGGAAAAACAATAACAATGAAGAGAGAGAAAGCCCCCCCCCCTACAAACAAGTATAGGTGAGTATAAAACAAATATAGGAAAAAAACTCCCCTTATCAAAATGCCTTAAAGCATATTAAAAATATAATAAGGCATATATGTGAGTAAGCATAGATATAAAAACATATACTAAACAAAACTCACACTCAAGGTGACTCAAAAGAACACTATAGATATATCATTATGAAAATGGTGATTCAATAACATAGTTTTAAAACAAATTTAAAACAAAAATTAATACATAGAATAGTTTAATTAAAGCTAAAAATAATAGTATAAACAAATCTCCAATGGTAATAAAAACGATGATCCAAACAACATCCGGAAAAATTCATGAAAGAAACTAATATGAAAGAAACTTCACAAAGGAAAATTATGAAAATCCAAATTTTATTCAAACAATTAACATTTAAGCACACATCAAAAGTTAATGAAATCATGAATCAAACATTTAATAATTTAGCACACATAAGATTTCTCTGGAGAAACTTTTTGAACCCGATAAACATGATTTGGAAGTAAAAGATCGATACAAACGGGAGGGGGGTTGCTCAAACATAAACTCCATTTATTTTATATTCAAAAATAATCATATATATCAAGTTTCTTTTCAAATATGGTGTAAATATATATTCTTTAACATATATTGTAAAAATATTCATAATTTGTTTAACAAAAAGAACTTAAACAAAATTCATCTTTAAAAACATGAAAAACTAAAACGCTAAAAACTTGTTCTTTTAAAATCAAACTTGTTTAGGTATCCCAAACATTCTTGGTACCAAAGAGTTAAGGGACATGACCCCTATCAATAAAATTCAATGTTCTTGGGTTATGACCTCATTTGGGCGCATTTAGTACACATGTCCGATCATAGCAAAAATCACGCAAATGACCCATTCTATTACAATAAGTGCAATGAAATGGATGCATTTTTTTTTATTGACCATATGAATGTGCACGAGTAACATATGCAAATAAAGTTGGTCTTTTAGAAGCATTTTGTAAATGTGAAACCTTTCTTAAATCAAAATAAAATTTAGCCAAATGATCAAATTTACCACAATAATTACATTTAAACACATTCTCATGCTTATGATGATCAATAAGTGCATGTTTGTGTGTGTGTGGTGAGGAAACTTTATGAGATGCACAAGGGGTAATAATGTTAGAATTTGTATGTTTATGTGCATCATAGCAAAATTTAGCAAGATGGCATTTACGACCGCAAATATAGTATTTATAAATTTTGCTATACATGTGTGCATAGTGTACGGATGATTTAGAAGCATTGGTACACGACTTAGCACACAAGTCTATAAGTTTCTTATTATTGACAATGCATATATTTAAAGTTGAATCTAAAGATAAAATGCAGTTTTTCACATTTTTCAACTCATCATTAAGCACATTTGCATTGACATTAGAAGTAGAACAAATATGATCATTCTTAAAAAAATTAAATTCATTTCTAATGGTTTTTACTTCTAATATGACATCATTTTTGTCATGAGTTAAGCTAGCCATATTTAAGTTTAAAGCATCATTATCCTATTTTAATTTATCATTGTTTTTTTGAGTATCTCATTTTCTTTAACAATGATATCAAACTTGGATGCTAGTAACTCATGATCGAATTTTAAATTTACATACTTGCTTTTCATATCAATAAAATTATGATGCAATTTGTTGTAGACATGCATTAATCGTTCTTAAGCACAAGCGATTTCATTTATAAATAATTCATTTTCTGAATCGGACTCGCATACCTCACTAGGTCTTTTGCCTAGTGGTCGTGTGCATGATGAAACTCTAATCTCACTTGAAGTGAAATCCCCCAAAACACATCGGATCTCCTCCAAGTTTTCTTGATGTGTTTCTATAAATTTCTATAATTTGTAAGCACTATCAAAACAAGCAAGCTTGTTAGATATAGATGAGTCAAAAGCATTAAGCAAGAATTCTAACAAGAGCTTGTTCATTGTAAACATTTTTTATCATAATTGCTCCACTTGGATTTCTCCAAAGTAGGCAAGATGTAAGAACACTCAATTACTTCCCTCAAGTCGATATGTTTAGATCTAACAAATAATTTAAATCCAAACATCCATTGAGCATAAGAGAAAACAATAAATTTTAGAGCAACATTAATATCATAGCCTAAACTAGGTGCACAATGCATATCCATAATTATGATGCAAGCAAGAAAAAATCACAAAACTAGATTAGCAATAAATCAAAGTGAGGATCTTTGACTCTAGGGGATTAAGCCACAAATCAAGATCATCAAGCTCTGATATCATGAAAATACCCTAGAGAGGGGGGTGAATAGAGTATTTGCTAATCTAACCCGATATTAATGTCAAAATAAAACTTATTAATGAAATATCCTAGCAATATGATGTACAATGAGATCTACAAGGATATACAATGAGCAATATGTGATATAAACAATGAGACAATGATAAGTGCGCCAATACCAAATACAAACAAACAATATGATCACAGAGTTTGGTCAACCCTCGACCTATGTTTCCACTCCTCACCTCGGGGAGATTACCCATTATCAATAAACACAACTACATAATCAGTTTTCAAAGCTTACCAAAAACTTTTACAACTCACACATTGATAATCACACAATACACTTCTGTAAGTGTTGGCTGACCTGTGTCACCTTCCTCAAGTGCTTGAAATTACTACCTCTCCCTAGGCTTTTGCAACTAAGCCACTCATCTTGCAATTGATCATGTTCTTCTCCGAACCACTCCTATAAGTGTTCTTGTGTATCACACGTGTTTCACAATGATAAGCTCAAATAAAGATTTATTCTCTAAACAACTGAGAATGAAATTGTAAGTTCTCTCTCAACGTAACAACCCCACAACCTAAATATACAATATGTGTAATATTAAAGCTCAAGTTGTTGTGTGTGTAAACAATGAGTATAATGAAAATTAAACTCAAATTAATCTAGCAAATACATAAGAATCAAAATGAAAATAAGCTAGATAATGAGTTTATAAAAACTTTTCTAAATAAAGAGGGATGAAGAATTGAGGTTGAACCATTACGTGGGCTGGTCCGTCGCTCGGCTCGGTGCGTGGACCATTGCGGGCCGCACCGACGGCCTAAGCCCGGGCGGTAGATCCCGTCCATGGACACGCTACCAATACGACCAAGGATGCAGCGCGAGCTACCTCGACGTGCCCTTCAAGGCACAAGCGAACTCTTGGCACTAGCCCACGGGCTCCCCGTCCAACCTGTCTTGAAACACGGACCAAGGAGTCTAACATGCGTAAGAGCCAACGGGCGTTGAAACCCGGAAGGCTCAAGGAAGCTGATGCACGGGATCCCCCTCGCGGGGTGAACCTCCGACTGACCCCGATCTTCTGTGAATGGTTCGAGTGGGAGCATGCCTGTTGGGACTCGAAAGATGGTGAACTATACCTGAGCAGGGCGAAGCCATAAGTGGTGAACTAGTCCTAATTAGGACACATCTTATAGGTATAACGAATCCAAAATCCAATCTTCATGGTCGTGTTTTTATCATCTGTAGCCAACAAAATCACATATTCAGCAATATCAACTTCAGCAAAGTCTTCCTTTGATTTTTTTCATACTCTTCGTGTTTATTCTTGTTCTTCAATCTGTAATAATCGGTCTTGATGTGCTCTTTCTTCTTGCAATATTTACAAGTCAGATTCCTATGCTTCGACTTATAATGTTACCTCCAAAGCCCCTTTCTTTTGATCTTCCTCGAACAAGCAAGCCATTAGCTTTATCACCATTTTTGCTTGTGGTTGACTCTTTATCGATCTTCTCCTTATTCAACAAGTTCTCTTTGATGTCCTTGATGCCAATAGAATCTTGACCATAAATCATAGTATCCCTGAAGTACTTGTAGAAAGGCGGCAAAGAGCATAATAACAATAGAGCTTGATCTTCATCATTGATCTTAACATCAATCTTACTCAAATCTGTAATCACAGAATTAAATTCACCAACATGAGATTGATGGGTGTTCCTTCTGACATCCGAAGTGTGTACAAACGCTGCTTCAAAAGAAAGATATTAGTGAGCGACTTCGTCAAATAAAAATCATTCAACTTAGAACACAAATCAGTGGTTGTCTTCTCTATAAGAACTTAATGCAAAACTTTATTTTTCAAACATAACTGGATTGTTGTGAGAGCTCTGTCATCCAACTCGTTCTAATCTTTATTCGTCATAGTAGTCGTTTCTTTGACTTTCCCGAACAAAGCCTTCGACAATCTTCTCAGTGTTAACATGGCGATCATCTTAACTTGCCAAGGCTGAAACTGATGTTGCCGTCAAACTTCTCGATATCTCACTTCTTGTGGTTGTCATTATCTTCTTGTCCGTTAGATAGCTGAGGGCTCTGATACCAATTTGTTATGATAAATCCCTAGGATAAACTAATATCAATCACACAAGAGCACGAAAAATATCAAGAATACACGAACACAAAGATATACGTGGTTCGACTTGTAGTCTACTTCCACAAGCAAAGAAGGAGAATAGTTTTGCTAAATTGTAAGGAATACAAAGTGGAATCTCTCAATAACTCAATCTCAAATAACACCCTAATAATCTCAACCAATCTCTCTCTCAATCTCTAATTAATTAGAACAACAAATAGAGAGCTACCAAAAAGCCAAATTATCTCTTGCCGCTTCAAAAGAGAACATTGTTCTTTTTTTTGATGTATTGATCTTGAAGATGTTCTTTGCTCTATTTATTCATAGCTGCTCTGAATATAAAGTTGGATAGGAATTCTTTTGTTACTTGAACTTGCTATCTCTACTAATTCCAAAAGCCTTTATCTCCCTTAGTTCTCATCCAATGATAATTTGAACAATAACACACCCATGTGTATGGATTGCTATTTTGACGTGGGAGCCATGATGCTTTAGGATAGCCTACTGATTTTAGAATTCTAATAACCAACAACTTAATATTAACTAATCCAAGATTCTTAAGACATTAGCAGCACTAAGTCTCGGCCATTCAAGCAGGCCAATCAAAGAACTGGTTTGAGATTAGTAATTTGAGTCACAATATAACAATAATACATGCATAACCTTCATTATGTTAAATGCCGGCTTTGGGCCATTAAGGTCTCTGTGCATGTGGTGGATGACAATATAATTCCTCTCATCACCCTCATCGTTGCCATAAGGAAAGAAGGTCTTTAGCCTCTATGTGAAGAAACTTGTATTTCTTGAGAAAATTCCAGTTATTATACATATTTTTATTTCTCTATGTGTGTGTATAGAGCAATATGGACGAACTTGGTACCAAGCACAAGTTAGTAGTGAGGTAGCTCATTTGCATCCACTCACTAGTAGAAAAATGGGTATCCTTGACGGGCTTTCCCGTCAGGGATGCCAAATTTCCAGTCAGCAATACATATCATTGACGGCTTCCCGTCAAGGATATGCCGTCAGGAAAAGTCCCGTCAGGGAAGAAACATCCCTGACGGGCAGCCGTCAGTAATAAGCATTACTGACGGCATCTTCCCTGACGACGCCCGCCATCTAGGATGTTGAAACATCCCTAACGGCAAGCCCGTCAGGGATGTGCATAACATCCCCGACGGCAAGCCCGTCAGGGATGTTATATAAAAATTTACTGGCTACCAACACAGTCAAGTCAAAGATTGGGGACCACAAGACATCATATACATATATATATCCGACAAAAAATGAAGTAATTTCAGCGACTGATGATAAATTCCTTCACAGAAAACATAGACAAATTTTATTGCAGACCAACTAGTCTGAACAATTGATACAGGAACAATTGCAGACAACAAAGACAATTTAGGAATTATAAGAGTCCTAGGCTCCTTATTTCCACAGACTCCGAGTCTATCAAAAAAAAAAGATTATAAGATCTGGGGAGAGATTTCCTCACAACACATACATATATTCATAAATATATTGAATATTCCTTCACAGCCATAAACACGCTGAAAGCTAATTCTTTACGGTTGTGACCTGCCTCAAGAGCATATCACCCACATCGCGAGAGACACGTGATGATTGTTCCTTCAGCTGGAGGATTTTGCTCTCAGTTTCTTGTTCAAGGCGCTTCACATTAGCACCAGAATCACCGCTGCTCTGTTATACCAGTGAATAAGAAAAGGGTAAGAATGTGGACAAGCTAGCACATATAAGAGATAGCATGTAAGAAGACCACGCCGACGATATGGCATGTGAGAGAATAGAAAATGCTAAGACGAGATGAACTTGAAGGAATTGATCAAGTTGAAAAATTCAAGTGAGTGCAAATTCTGTCAAGAGTATTATAAATGAATACCAAAATTTGTAAAAAACAACAATTCATTTGTAAAAAACAGTCTAAGGTTGATATCTTGTGGAAGATTCTCATATACACTAAATCCTAATTACACTATGACCTGGCTCGACCATACAATGTATGTCAGTGGCGCACAAATTCAGTATGCAGTGAATGACCAGCCTGTAAATAAAACGATCATGCTTATGTGAATTTGTTATTATTTGTTTTAAGGGAAATGCCAGAATATAAAGGGGGAAAAGAGACAGTGAAGTGCGCCTTTCCTGATTTGGACTTGCCGTTATATAGATTACTGTTATTTAATTTGTTAATAAGTACTATTAGGTTTGTTGTGCTATGAGAAAAGAAATATTGATGCAAAGATAAAATATTGATGGAAAGACAGGAAAGAAAACATAACAAGATGACAATGAATCATCGTATTTTGCAGGTAACATATTATCTTTTTCCAACAAGATAAAGCCCAATGACATATGAAATAAATAATATTGTTAGCGCTAAAGCGACATTTATGAGACAACCACCAATAACTGAAGCAACAGTAAATGTAGCAAAGGCTATTGCACCTGCAAACCATTGCATTTTCCAGTGATCCCCCTTGAATGAGACCAGCTTTGTGCATCATTTCGACCTGTAAACAAGTCGACTCCATAATGAGGTTTGTAAATATATGTAAGATAAAAACAATCCAATTACAAAAAAGACCACTCTCACATGCTTCAATACATTCTAGAGGCTTCGTCACATAAATAGCAACTCAACCTTAAAAAAAGAAGAGAAAGCTCTTTGATACCTCTACATCCAAAACTGTATTTCAATGGAAGATAGGGGCATGGTGGAGGTGGCAGCATATTTTATGTCCAAGTGATGGCTCAAAGGTAGCCTAAATGTATCCAGCTTTGAAGTGGCAGTTTACAACTCTATCCTGAATAGCCATGAGCCCGTTCTTCCACTCGAGGAGCCTCAATTTATCCAAGCCTATTAGTAGCACCAACTGCCTTTATCTTGAACTTATCAATGTGTTATAGGTTACAGATTAAAACTTTTATCTTATAACAACATTTGAGATTAACATAATTAAAGTAGTAAAGCCAAAAATACATTATAACTAGAAGAAATTGTATATAAACCTCTTCATAAATGCAGAAGGTTCTTGAAGGAGCTATTTCCTTGGAGTAAATTGCATCATCCGTGAAACATGAATACCACTGACATCCAAAGTGACCTCCATAAATGCTAAAGTTGATTATTCCAACACAATCATACATCCATACACTGCCTGCTTGCACCTCGCCCTCCCGTCCCAGAATTCACCCAGCAACGACAAGATACAAACACAGGCACTCACACACAAGTACACTCACCCGCAGACACTAACACCTCTTTGTCCCACATGCTAGAGAATGTTTTCCATTTCTGGCTTAAGCTCACAACTTAGTATCATTTCATTACAACTTTTAGGTATTAGCCCCTCATAAGTTAGTGACTGTCAATTTCTTTCAAATGGATTTGAAATCTTAGAAGCCTACTGAATGAAATCTTTGTATACAACACCAACATAAGGTGATATATAGACCAAGCAATATTGAAAAAGACCCTACTTTTTTGGTTCAAATTCTTACCTCTTCATGAACCTGTTCGGTTGAAAATAATATGCATCCAAGTGCTTCAAACTCAAAAAGATGCAAAACTACAGCACTCAAAAAAGAAATGTAAGATCAGCTTGGATCTCCTGCATAGCAATCCAAGAAATCGAGTCTCAAATAAGAAACAACAAAACCTAAAATCACAAAAAAAAAATTAAAAAATCACTGACGGAGGTCTCTGCGAGTTGCTCGGGGGCGGTGCCGCGGCGAGTCCGGCGAGAAATCACTGCGAGTCTGAGCGGTTCGGTGCCGCCGTGAGCGACGAAGTGGAGACTGGGGTTCGGGGCCTCGACGCGCCGGGGGTGGAGTCGGAGAGGAGCGGGAGGTGATGGCAATAGCGAACCGAGATTTGGAGAGAGGAGATTTGGGGATTTGGAAAGCTGGAGAGAGGAGATTTGGAGAGCGGAGGTCGAACTGGAGGCGGAGGTCGTTTTGGGGGTAGGGTTCGTGTAGAGGGAGAGAGGAAATTTGGGAGCGGATCAAGAGGTTTTGGGGGAGGCGAAGCTGAGGGCAGGGGGTTTCTTCCATGGGAAATCCGAACTGAGAGAGGCGGACCCGAATTTCAGGAGCAAAAATGAAATTTTTGGAGGGATAAATCCCCACCAAAAATAATTCAACATCGCTGACGGCACCCCGTCAGCGATGTTGGACCTCCCGTCAGCAATGTAAACATCGCTGACGGGAAATTTCCATTACCGACGGCCACATCCTTGACGGCTATTCCCGTCAGGGATATAAACAACGCCGACGGCATTCTCCCGTCAGGGATGTTGCCGTCAGCAATACTACGAATTCTACTAGTGACTCATTCAAATCGGGGACTATATTCACATGAGTTGGAGAATGGATGAGAGTGAGACACCTCATTACCAAGCACAAAATTTGAGTTTGGTACCAGGTTCCCACATTTTTCTCATATATAACATAAATTTTGCACTTAGTAGTGATGTGTCTCATTCTCATCCAATCTCAAATCCATATGAATGTAGTCTCCTATTTGAATGAGTGGATCACAAACATTAACACAAGGACAAGTTTTAACAAAACAAGCAACAATATAACCCCCTATCTTTTGCCTAAAAAAAACCTCCAATATTTTGCGACTTAACATAAGGACAAGTTTTAACAAAACAAGCAACAATATAATCCATGATTAGCACCACTATTTCATAACTAGCAGAACATACTCATTTTCATATCTATCCCTACCTTTCAAATTCATATGTCCTTTATACTTATTTATTATTTCTGTAACCTTTTGTTATACACGTAAATATGTTAATTGTTAAGGTGTTAACAAGACAATTTCGGTTATACAGAACTATATAACATGCCAGAATACTAGTTATGTTTGTTGATGATTTGGGCTATGGCCCTCATAGTTTGTCTAACCTGCGCTACCTAATACATTTCTGGGCCCAACAACTCATTATTGGACTTGACCAGCCTAGCCCAACAACGACTTATTTACCTCATTTGCGAGCAGAAGTGAGCCTGCTAATTTTCTCTTGCCCAGCTTTTCTACACTTCAGATCTTCACCCCTTTCTTTTGAAGAGATGCCAAAAACATGATTTCCTTCAAAGATAATTACAAATGCCCTGAAAATTTTCAGGGGACGATTTGTGGAAAGTAAATACATAATATTGGATCCTCAAAAGTGTTATGCATGTCATAAATTATAAATGTGGGCAAACATTCAGTTGGATAGTTTTTGAAAATGTTCTTGATGAAACCGAACTGAACGGTTCTAGGTTTGGAATCAAATCAAACTAAATCGGTTCGGGTGGATTTGCTCTTGTTCCCACTCAATTAAGAAAAATGAGTAATTTTGGATAATAAAAGAAGTGGATTAAGAGAAAGATAAAAGGCCGAGATCAACAAAACATAATAAAGATTTAAAGAAAAAGAATGAATGATATTTGTAGACCAATGATAAGAAATGTGATGTAGAAGGCATGCTAGAAAAATTCTTGAAACAGTAGGATTGTGTTGGGGATTCGAAACAATCAATCGAACCCGTGACCTTCCGGATCTTGTGCTAAGAGTTTAAAGAGTAGGAAAATCACTGCAAATAAAAGAAAAATTGCACGAAAGACAAACAAGAAGGAACACACCAGATTTAATGAGATTCAGCAAACGTACCTACGTCCTCGGGAGCCACACCACACAATTCTTTTGATTAATTGAAGAAGATTACAATGCCCACAAATAAGTTTTTATCTTTCTGAGATCTCTCTCTCAAATAGCCGTCAAAACTCTCTTTTCTCGTGTTAACATAACCCTAAAAACCTATTAGGATATATATAAACCCAGCCCAAAAAAAGAATCCCAAACGAATCAGGAAACTAAAAATCCTGACATCAGTCGACCGGACCAAGGGCTTCGGTCGACCAACCAGAGTGTCAAATTTACAGGGTCTACTCGTGCACGTTTTCGGTTGACCGGAGTCCTTGTGTCGGTCGACCGGCCAGAGCTCGATTCTGGGCTCGGATTTCTATAGGTTTTTCGGTCGATCGGACCATCCCTGTCAGTCGACCGGCCAGAGCGAGCTTCTCATGCTTGTTTCCTACAGGCATCGTGGTTGACCGGACCAAGCCTGTTGGTCGACCGAACTGGGTTTTTCCAGTTTTCTTCGTTGATTTGCTTCCAGCTTTGGTCTACACTCTCGAGACTAACAATCTCCCACTTGGAGATCAAACCGCCATCAACGAGCTCTCCCGAACACCTGCCATTTTCTCAAGCATCTTCTCCTACTTGGATAAATACATTCTTCAATCATCATCATCTCGGTGGTCCCGCCGATCCTCTTAGTGTAGCTCCGCCTTCATCTCCAACGCGTGAAGGCTAATTAAATTTGCGCACAACTCCAGTTTGTCGATAGTCACTGCTTTCGTCAACATATCCGCAGGATTTTGGCTCTCCAAAGATTTTCTCCAATCGTAACTTGTCGTCCTCAATCAGCGAGCGTATGAAGTGGTATCGTACGTCGATGTGCTTTATTCTGACATGATATACTGGATTCTTGGCAAGGTGTATAGCACTCTGGCTATCATAATAAAGAATGTCATTCCCTGCTTTAAACCCAACTCTTCCAGGCACCCGGTCAACCAAATCATCTCCTTGCTGGCTTCAGTCATTGCGACATACTCTACCTCAATCATGGACAATGTTACTATCTTCTGCAGACGTAAGACCCAGTTCACTGCTGTCGATGCCAATGTATAAACATACCCCGTGGTGCTTCGCCTCGTATTATGATCACCGGCAAAATCTGCATCCACGTATCCCCGCAGTACCAACTCCTTCCTCCTAAAACACAATATCATATCCGTAGTCCCTCTCAAGTAATGCAATCCACTTCACGACCTCCCAATGTCGTTTCCCTGAATTGCTTACAAACCTGCTCACAACTCCCACTGCATGGGTGATATCCGACCTCGTGCAAACCATCGCATACGTAAGGCTACCAATGGCTGATGACTATGAGCACTCTGCTCATGTGCTCCTTCTCCTCATCTGTCTTAAATGATTGATCCTTAGATAACTTAAACTGACTTCCAAGGGGCGTGTCGACAGGCGTAGCATTTTCTATGTTGAACCTCTGAAGTACCTTCTCGATGTATTCAGCCTGACTCAACTTTAACGTCCCTTCAGCTTCATCTTGACTGATTCACATCCTAAGAATTTGTTTCGTTGCACCCAGATCCTTCATAGCAAACTCCTTTGCCAACTGCTTTTTTAATTTGTTTATCTCTTCTAAACATGATCCTGTAACTAACATGTCATCAACATATAATAATAACACGATATACCTGGACTCGAAACTCTTGAAGTAGCAACAATGATCTGAATTGTGTCTTCCATAACCATTGCTCTGCATGAAGTTATCGAACTTCTTGTACCACTGTCTCGGAGCTTGTTTTAATCCGTACAAGCTCTTCTTAAGCTTACACATCATCTATTCCTTTCCTTCTTCAATGAAGCCAACAGTTTGCTTCATGTAGATTTTTTCATCTAAGTCACCATAAAGAAATGCAGTCTTCACATCTAACTGCTCAAGGTAGAGATCTTCTATAGCTACTAAGCTCAACACCATTCTGATAGTTGTAAGCTTAACAACAGGGAAAATATCATCATATAATTCATTCCTTCCCGCTGTTGGAACCCCTTTCATGACTAATATGGCCTTGTACCTCTTGCTTCTATCACTCTCCTGCTTGACCCAATAGACCCATTTGTTATGTAAGGCTTTTTTCTATGTAGATAGCTAGGCTAACTTTCATATCTCATTAGTGTATAGAGAATCCATCTCTTCTTGCATCGCATGCTCCCACTGCTGAGATTCACTCACTTGCATAGCCTCATCATAGCACTTTGGTCCTCCGCTATTTGTCAAATGTAAGTAATCGAGTAATGAGAGATAACTGGGATTCGGTTTGGGTACCTTGGATGACCTCCTAAGATCCACGCCCTGGGTAGTAGCCTTTGCACCTAGAGTCCGTTCTTCGGTCAGAACTGACGTTGTCACCCCCATCTGGAAGTTCCTCCAAATCCATATACTCGGATCCATCTGCATCCTTAGTGCTACTCACACTGCTTTAACTATCCTTGGCATTGTCCCTATCCTTGTACATTGTTTGTGGGAAAATTTGCAGTAAAAAGAAATAAAGGAAAATTAATTTGTATTCCTTTACTCTCAGTTACAATTGGATTTTATGATTACAAAAGAGAAGAGAATGATCTGGATTCTCCCCTTTGTTTAATTCTGGGTTCTTCACGGTGGTGATGAGATGCCTCCCTCGATTGCTCGCGTCGAGTTTGCTTCTCGTTGACGATCCGAATATCTATTTCACTGGAACATGATCTTCTCCTCACGATTTGACGTTGTGGAGAACTTGCGTGGCAAGTTTTAGAACTCTTGATGAGTTGATTGATCTTAACCGTAATTGGTTAGACCAGCCAAGGATCTCTTCTTTGCTGCCAAAAAGAAGGATGAAAGATCTAGCAGACCGAACCCCTGAACTGAATTGATTTTTAGTTATTTATAGGGGATTAAGGGGTGTAACCACCTCCTTAATTCGCTCCTAAGTGGGGATAATGGGATGTAACCGTCCCTTAAATCACTCCTGAGTGGAGTTGTGATCCCCTCAGATCGTGGGAAACAGTTTTGAAACTGTTCAACTCGTGTTTGAACGAGTCAAACGCAAAATCCGTGTTCTGGTGTGAATTCTGTGTTCAAACGCAGTGTCTGGAAGCTTGAACACAGTGTCTGGAAGCTGCGTTGGCATCTTGTTGGAAGCTGCGTTTGGCAGCTTGGATTGGCAGCGGATGGAAGTTGCGTTTGGCAGCGGATGAAAGCTGCGTTTGGTAGCGGATGGAAGCTGCGTTGGCAGGATTTAAGAGCTACGTTTGGCAGCGGGTAGAAGCTACGTTGGCTGCTTTAGAAGCTGCGTTTGAGCTGCGTTCGTGGCTATGAACGCGGCGCATATTGATGCTGGTGTGCGGGGAGGACTTCCACGTCTTGGTTTGAAAAGACCGTCGATTTGTAGTCTCTTTCTGTCAGAGCGTTGCAAAGATCATCGTTTCGTAATCTTTTCTTTAGCTCTTTGATATGTGAGAGTCGTCAGATTGTAACTCTCGATGTTGATTGTGAAGGCTGTTGATTAGAGCTTTCATCAGTTGTTGCAAAGGTCGTCAGATTGTAACCTTCATCAGTCTACGTGAAAGTCTTCAAATTGTAACCTTCTGGAAGTCGTCAGAGTGTGGGGGATCAACTATCTATTGTGATTTTTAGACAGCCTACAGAACCCCCTCCAAAGTTTTCGAAAGTTCGCGGTTGACTGGGACGAATTTTTTGGAATACTTTGGATCTCAACTCTGATCTTGGAGCTGTTGATTCCTTATCACAAAGGAGTTGTTCTCTGCACTCGCTTCGAAGGCATCTTGGTTGAAGAGATTTGCCACGTAGGACCTGTGTGAGGATGAGCTTCAAAGAGAAACTGTAGCAACGGTACGAGCTACTCATGAGCAGAAGCTGAGGATGAGCTTCAAAGAGAAACTGTAGCAACGGTACGAGCTACTCATGAGCAGAAGCTATCAAACGTAACGTCATGGCTCACCTCCATTCAGCTGATGGGCCCGCAAACATTCATAGGATTTTTAGCAAACCCTCAGCCATCAACGGGTTTGATAAGCCTTTACCGACTACCGTTTGAGTCGGGCTAGCATGTGAATTATTTGAATCCGTTTTACATGTAACGTTGTGCTAAGAGAATGAACCCTCTTAGACTTGATGCTATGATTTTGAATACATAGACTTTGTCATTTTTACGGAAAAAGACTAACCGGCAACGCGTATTAGGCGTAGGCTTATCCCTACTTAGGATTTGGGATAAAGTTCCCCATGCGTGAAAGACATGGATTTTTGGTGATGCGATGTTGAACACGTAGACTTTGTTACTGTTTCTTCCTGTGTTACTTGAAACACTGAAAGAAAGTTGGAAGCGCCAGAAGTGTAGTATTAACTTGACGTGAATTTTCACTTAGAGTGAAATTCAAAAATTTTCTTTATTATCACTAGGATAATTCCAAAAAATCTTTAATCCACTGGGGATTTTATAATGACAACTTTCTATTCTTGTTAAAAAAGGATTAACAAGTTCATTAGGGGGTTTGACTGTTAGAGGTGTGATGTTAACCTAACAGTATTTTTATGGACCTATCGCTCCGTTGACGAGAGTCGATAAGTGGAAAGTGTTACGATCGGAGCAACTTTGAGGACTTATCATCCTATTGATGAGGATTGATAAGTGGGTTGTCAGAGGTATGATGTTAACGTGACAAGATTGTGTTGCGATGGGAGCAACTTTGTGGACTTATCATCCTATTAACGAGGATTGATAAGTGGGTTGTCAGAGGTATGATGTTAACGTGACAAGATTGTGTTGCGATGAGAGCAACTTTGTGGACTTATCATCCTATTAAAGAGGATTGACAAGTGGATTGTCAGAGGTTTGGTGTTAACATGACGAGAATTTATTGCGATCGGAGCAACTTAGTGGACTTATCATCCTATTGAAGAGGATTGATAAGTTGATTTTGTCAGAGGTGTGATATTAACATGACGGAAATTTATGTTGCGATGAGAGCAACTTTGTGGAGTTATCATCCTATTGACGAGGATTGATAAGTGGGTTTTGTCAGAGGTTTAGTGTTAACGTGACAGGATTTTGTTGCGATCGGATCAACTTTGAGGACTTATCATCCTATTAAAGAGGATTGATAAGTTAATTTTGTCAGAGGTGTGATATTAAAATGACAGGAGAATGTTGCGATCGGAGCAACTTTGTGGACTTATCATCCTATTGACGAGGATTGATAAGTGGGTTTTGTCAGAGGTTTAGTGTTAACGTGACAGGATCTGTGTTGCGATTGGAGCAACTTTGTGGACTTATCATCCTATTGACGAGGATTAATAAGTGGGTTTTGTCAGAGGTTTAGTGTTAACGTGACAGGATTTGTGTTGCGATTAGAGCAACTTTGTGGACTTACCATCCTATTGACGAGGATTGATAAGTGAGTTTTGTCAGAGGTTTAGTGTTAACGTGACAGGAATTGTGTTGCAATTGGAGCAACTTTGTAGACTTATCATTCTATTGACGAGGATTGATAAGTGGGTTTTGTCAGAGGTTTAGTGTTAACGTGACAGGATTTGTGTTGCGATTGGAGCAACTTTGTGGACTTATCATCCTATTGACGAGGATTGATAAGTGGGTTTTGTCAGAGGTTTAGTGTTAACGTGACAGGATTTGTGTAATTGTGATTTGAACAAGATTTTGGGGACTATCGTCTCGCTGGGGAGAATTGCTAAGTGAGTTTATCATCAGAAGCGATGAATTTTGATACTAAGATTTTGAAGACTTAGTGTCTTGCTGGGGAAGATTGCGATTTGAGCAATTTTGAGGACCTATCATCCTATTGAAGAGGATTGATAGGTTGATTGTCAGAGGTGTAATTTTGAGGACCTATCATCCTATTGAAGAGGATTGATAGGTTGATTGTCAGAGGTGTATTGTTAACGTGATAAATTAAGAGTGATGCAAACTGAATTCATACTCCGTATGGGTGATAATCGTCAGAAGTATAATGTTAACTCGACGATGTGAAAAATTCGTTACTCTTAATCCGGTGGATTCCAAGTAACCAACCCCCAGTCTTGATTAAGACCTAGCAGGGGAATAAAAAGAGATAGACAAGGCACATCACCTAGTGGGGCACTATCCATGAAGTCGGAATAGAGGCACATCACCTGGTAGGCCATTATCTGATGAGTTTGACTATCAGAGGTAAATATTAATATGATAGTTTTGTGGACCCGCCATCCTACTTGAAGAGGATTGGCAAGTTGATGGACTATCAAAGGTAATTGTTAACGTGATAGTTTTTTGTGGACTTGCCATCCTACTTGAAGAGGATTGGAAAGTTGAATTTGGAGGGAATGGACTATCAGAGGTGATCATTAACGTGATAGTTTTGGTGGACCTGTCATCCTACTTAAAGAGGATTGGTGGGGGAATTTGGAGGAAATGGACTATCAGAGGTAACTGTTAATGTGATAGTTTTGATGGACCCGCCATCTTACTTAAAGAGGATTTGTGGGGGAATTTGAAGGAAATGGACTATCAGAGGTAACTGTTAACGTGATAGTTTTGTGGACCTGCCATCCTATTGAAGAGGATTGGCAAGTTGATGGACTATCAGAGGTAAATGTTAACGTGATAGTTTTGTAGACCCGCCATCCTATTGAAGAGGATTGGAGGGGGAATTTGGAGGAAATGGACTATCAGAGGTAACGGTTAACGTGATAGTTTTGGTGGACCCGCCATCCTACTTGAAGAGGATTGGTGAGAGAATTTGAAAGAAAACAGACTATCAGAGGTGATCATTAACGTGATAATTTTGGTGGATCCGCCAACTTGATAGTTTTGGCAGATTTCGTGGTTGACAGAGGTATTCTATTGAACATGGATCCGCCAACTTGATAGTTTTGGCAGATTTCGTGGTTGACAGAGGTATTCTATTGAACATGACAACTACAAATAAACCAACCCCCAGTCTTGAACAAGTGTAGGGGGAAAAAGGTAGACATGACACATCGCCTAATGGGCCACTATCTAACGAGGTTGACAATCAGAGGTAACTGTTAACGTGATAGTTGTTGTAGACCTACCATTTTACTGAAGGGGATTGGCTTCAATGGCTGTAGTATCTTCTCCTTCTGACTGAGAAGATTAAGCTTGGTCCGATTACTCAGGAGAAGATTGGGCTTGGTCCGATTGCTCAGGCTGATCCTGCCTACTTTGTTCTTCATCTTTGATCCTGGCAATGATCTTTTGAGCCTGTTCGCCTTGAGAGATTAGTTGTCTCCAGGAATGGCATTATGCAACTCCTATTCGGGCTAGGAGGTCGGTCTGCAAGTTGTGTCAACAGGTCTCTACTAAGGTAGACTGTGTCATACCTGACGAACACCGGAGAATCATGGTTCGGAACCTCTTGACGAAGGCTTTGACGGACTCCCTCTTCTTCTGCTTAGTGGCGAGAAGAGTATGGATGGAGACTTCTGTATCCTCTTCAAAGAATCTTGACAGGAATAGTCTCTCTAGATCTGCCCATTTTTGGATACATCCTGCAGGTAGTTTCCTGAACCATTCAAAGGCAACTCCCTTGAGGATGCCAATGAACAATCGAGCCAGTATGGCGTCGTTTGATATCACATTCCCAGTCTGTGACTTGAAATGATAGATATGTTAGTTCGGTGATCCCGTGCCGTTAAAAGTTTGTAGCGTCGGGACTTCGAATTTTGGAGGATAAGGGGCTGTATCCCATTTGGCAGGATAGGGTCTGACAACTCTCTCATCTTGGAGCTCGCTTCTGTTGGCAATGACATTGAGGCGGGCTTCTAATTCTTCCATTTTGGCAGACTGGAGATTCTGCTCGTTCTCAGTCTCTTTTGCTTCATCAGAGGAAGATTCCAGGTTGTAGGCTTCTTGATCAGAAGCATCACTATCAACCACTTTTCCCTTTCCTTTGCTTGTGTGAGGTCGGGATGAAGACGCTTTTTCTCTCCTGGAAAATTCTTGCTTAGATGGCGAATCTATCTCCTGAGATTTGGCCTTGTCTGCGACAATTTGAGTCAATATGGCCATGAGTTCATTGAGGGTCTTCTGCTGTGATTTGAGCATGACGTCTTGCTCAGCAACCCTCTTTGAAAGATCTTCAGAATGTTCTGCCATGTAAGCGGAGCTCTCATGTTCAACAAAAGAGCTTGATGATTGGGACTCTGCAATAGCTGAGTGTTCATCATCGGAATTGGTTCCTCTAGCTAGCCTCCGACAGTTGATAGGAAGAATGGCTCCTGTTCGCGTCCGAGTGCGTTGGTAGACTCCTTCAAACTCGTTAGCGATTTCTCTGACGGTCGGTGAACGACTTGTCTCAGAGTCATCGGAACTAGGACCTGAGGCTTTCCCTCTGCCGATCACATTGATAGTGACCCCAGGATATTCAGTCTCTGGAGACTTCTTCCTGTGAGAACGTCGTCGTTGGTTGGGCAAATCAATGTTCGTAAATTGGTCGAACACCAACAGTTTGGCCGCATATGAGCAGCATTGACATCCCGAGAGGACCGTAGGAATCAGCCGTTCACATTGGAATGAACGAATGATTTGTTGCATCGGTCTTTCCCTCGATATGAACTCTCTCAAATCTATTGTGAAGATTCAAGGAGAATTGCTCACTGATCGTGAGGTTTGAATTGGAACCCCCAGTCTATGATTGGACAGGACTGGCTCTTGGTGAACATAGATCTGGTTGAGATGCCTTGAATCCAAAGACTTCTTATATCCTTCAGAGAGGGGACTGTATGAACAGTGCAATCCCCAAGGGAGACAGTCCTTCAACGAGTCGGCCATAACTGGAGCTTTAGTCTCCTTGAAGACTTTGCGG
>NC_033797.1:141093857-141122729 GCF_001876935.1 Asparagus officinalis
CTTTTGGCGCTGTCCGTGTGGGTCGTCATTCACCGTCCTCATCCCGACTTTGGTGACGTGTTTTGGCTCAAACCAAGTTGTAGGCACCGTCCCAAAACTGATTGACACTGCGTTTTCCCCAACGTTCTTGGCCGGCTTCGGGGTTATAACACCTACGTCGATTAACGCCTGGATCTTGTCCTTGAGGTGGTAGCACGACTTGGTTGGGTGATGGACCGCTCTGTGGTATGCGCAATACTTCGGGTCCGTCACTTTGTTCGCCCCTTCTTGATCCACGATCGCCGGCAGCTGGATTTTATTGTTCTCCAACAGGTATTTGAAGATGCCGGGAACTTCGTCATCCTTGAAGGAGTACACTTTAGGAAACCTCGGCTCCGCAGATTTCTGCTTCTGAGGCCGTTGTTGCCATTGCCCTCGAGATTGTTGTGGGGCTTGTTGCTGTGGCTGCTGTTGCTGAGGTTGCAATTGAAAAGTTTGATTAGCATCAACTGCATTAGCATGTGCCTTACCTTTCCCCCGTGGGACGAAGTTTTGCTTTGGAACACTCGTCGCCGGTTGGCCTCTTTCCGCCTTCTTCCTCTTGAGGAATCGCTCAGCTTGCTCTCCCCGGACTTTCAAGTCCTTCCATGTCTTGGATGGTGCCGTCCCCATTGCTTCCAGCACGTCCAACGCGAGGTTGTTGTGGCAGGTCTGGAGGATGAATTCCTCGGTGATCGGGTCCCGGCAATTCATCGCCTTGTTCCGGAACCTTTTGACGAAGGTGTCGACTAACCCTCCGTCTTTCTGCTTCTCATCGAGCAACGATCCGATAGATATCTCGGTGTCGTCGTCGAAGAAGTTGGCCAGGAACTTGGTCTCCATGTCATCCCAGCTGTTTACGCTGCCTGGCTTGAGGCGGCGATACCAATCGAAGGCGGCTCCGCGAAGAGTGCCGACGAATGACCGCACCATCAGAGGCTCATTACCAGAGATCACCCCCAAGTGCGATTTGAAGTAAATCAAATGCTGGGTAGGTGAACCCATCCCATTAAACGGCGTGAAGTTAATTAGATTAAACTTCGCCGGATATGGGATCGATTCCCATTCTCTTGGGTATGGGCAAGGAATGCCTGTTTTCTTCGTCTCTTGAGCGGAAATTAGTGTGTTGATTTTGCTCTCGAGGTTCTTGATCTTCAGACTTTCGCCTGTGTCTTCATTGGCATTCTCATTACCACCCCCTGCATTGACAGGATGATCATTGGTATTCTGAGCATTTGTATCCTCATCTTCCAGATTAACCGGGTTACGACGATTCTGCTCGCCTTGTTGGTTCGCCAATGCTTGGATTTGTTGGTCATGCATTTCTCTCATCTGCTGCATGGCCATCTCCATCTCAAACTTGAAACTTTCTTTCTGCTTAGCCAAAGCGTCTTCAAGCATCTTGGCCATCTGCTCCGCACTTATCATAAGTGCCTCGCGGGGTTGTCCCTCGCTGGATACCGTATTATCTGATGCAACCGCGGAGCCGGCATCAGATTCTTCATCTTCTGAAGGGCGTCTTGTCCGAACCCTACCATAGGTTGCTCGTTCGATGGTTCCGGACTGCAGACGGGTTCTAGGCCGGGAGGCTCTCAGAATCGACTCGAAATCATCCCGTGCCGATGTCCCTTTGCTGGTCATATTGGTGGTGACCCTCGGAAATTCTCCGTCTTCAATCACCCTTCTTCTTCGTTGGAAGCGCCTAGGCCTTGGTTTTGGCGTCTCCGCACTGAGTCTTTCAAAAACTGAAACTCTTTCGGGGACCGCCTTAATGCAATTGCATTCAGACAATACCGCCCGAATGAGTTTGGAACAGGGACATTGAATTTCCTGTTCTCGGGGACTCCTCTTCCTGGTTCTGTTCGTACTCCCAGCACGATAATACAACTCGTCATCTTGACAGTCAGAGTAACCTATCGTGCGCGGGCACGACTTCTCAGGTATATCACTATTATTATCAGATGATAATGTTTCCATCTGAGGTTGGATCGCCTTCTTTGGGCTTTCAAAGGTTACACGCCTAGAAACGTGCCTTCGTGGGCGCGAGTCCTCAGCGTGCTCTTGGACTTCGATGCGCAAGCTAGTGCGTGCAGCTACCTTGAGCTCTTTGTCATACTGGAGGTGACGGCGACCCCCAGTGTGTTGAGTCGTTCTGGGCTTCTTCATCGGGCCCAAACGCTCGTGAACTGGAGCTTTGCCTCTCTCGTCGGGAACTAGACCGAGGCGCTCCAAAACTGGCTTCTTCCTTCGGGATGATTCTGCATGATCTCCCGGAGTAGCTGTAGGAACTAACGGCGAATTTGGTTGATTCGCCGGAGTTTGACCTTGCTTAGAAGGCTGCACTGGTTGCTTTTTGGCCTGAGTCGCCACTTCAGACTTAGGCTTCCAGACTTGGCGGGTTGATGGTGGCTTCTTTGCCTCCTCCTTTTGCAGCTTTCTACGGGCTTCCTGAGCTTGAGCCCGTGCCTGCGCTGACATCGCGCGGCGCTTGCGAATACGCTCCTCGAGCGTCGAACGGTTCCGTTTGACGCGGACCCATTCTTTCTTTGGCGGCTTGGAAGAGTCGCCATTCATTGGTGGTTGAGGCTGTTTGCCTCTTCTGTTCTTCAACTCCGCGTGGTAGCGGAATCCGTCCGTAGACTCCATCGCCTTAGCGAATTGCCGCGCAAGGCGTTGACGACGCCTCTGGCGGGCTCTCTTTGAGAGAGTCACAACGCCCTGAACAGTAGAGGCGTTGGCGGGAGTTGGGTTGACCTGATTGGAGGTCGGTGGAACTTCATTTGACGCAACTTCGGCGTCAGTTGGGTTGAGAGCTTCGTGGGCTTCCCGAGCAGCTTCAAACCAACGAGCTTTTCTCCCGGAGGAGAACTTCTTGGACTTGCGGGGGGAGATAGAGCCGGACGAGGACACGTACTCCTCGAACTTGGCTTGGTCGAACTCATACTCGACCTCCTCCACGACCGGGATCTCGATCCGCGGCTGCGACGCTCCGATCTCGACAGCGAGATCGGTGGCTCCCACTGTGGTCGCCAGATTGTTCGCGTGGAAAACTGTTTTCTTTTTCATTGATATGATTGTCATCTTGGGTTACAAAGATCCGGTCTTTTATAGATCCGGTTACAACTAAATCAAAGAAAATAAAGAAAAATTACAACTCTCCTCTGTGAACAAATCACGAGCTCCTGTTTTGCGGTCGCTCGCTTTGGTGGGTTCTTTGCCTGCGCCGGGGTTAATCCGTGGACCACCGCGCGATCTAGATCCGGTCGGATCTACACGAGTATGCGGGTATTATTCCACGAAGGGAATAATAGCCGGGAGGGATTAATCCACCAAGGGAATAATCGCTCGGATCTCGAGATCTAAGACCAAGCTTAGATCTGGAGTGTAGCCTCGTGTAGATCTCAGATCTGTTCTTTCTTCCTCTCGAGATCCTGCCTTTTCTGACGTGGATGGTCGCCGAGGATCAGATCTGAATGGTGCAAGTCTTCTGGTCTTCAAGCTCCGAGTTCACTCTTCAATCCGGCAGAGTTTCGGCTCTTGAAAGTTCGACCCCCGAAAATGAACATCTCTAGGCCTATTTATAGGCTCTCAGGACAGTGGCTGCAAAAAGGGAATTGTCGGCCACCTCTGGCCACTGTCGGCCACCTCGGGCCACTGTCGGCCACCTCGGGGTGGCCGACACTGTGCCTAGCCACCTTGGGGTGGCTCGGCTCATGGCCGAGCCTAAACTGTTCCTCAATACTCCAAAGAGTACAAGAGTATAAACTGTTCCTCAATACTCCAAAGAGTACAAGAGTATAAACTGTTCCTCAATACTCCAAAGAGTACAAGAGTATAAACTGTTCCTCAATACTCCAAAGAGTACAAGAGTATAAACTGTTCCTCAATACTCCAAAGAGTACAAGAGTATAAACTGTTCCTCAATACTCCAAAGAGTACAAGAGTATAAACTGTTCCTCAATACTCCAAAGAGTACAAGAGTATAAACTGTTCCTCAATACTCCAAAGAGTACAAGAGTATAAACTGTTCCTCAATACTCCAAAGAGTACAAGAGTATAAACTGTTCCTCAATACTCCAAAGAGTACAAGAGTATAAACTGTTCCTCAATACTCCAAAGAGTACAAGAGTATAAACTGTTCCTCAATACTCCAAAGAGTACAAGAGTATAAACTGTTCCTCAATACTCCAAAGAGTACAAGAGTATAAACTGTTCCTCAATACTCCAAAGAGTACAAGAGTATAAACTGTTCCTCAATACTCCAAAGAGTACAAGAGTATAAACTGTTCCTCAATACTCCAAAGAGTACAAGAGTATAAACTGTTCCTCAATACTCCAAAGAGTACAAGAGTATAAACTGTTCCTCAATACTCCAAAGAGTACAAGAGTATAAACTGTTCCTCAATACTCCAAAGAGTACAAGAGTATAAACTGTTCCTCAATACTCCAAAGAGTACAAGAGTATAAACTGTTCCTCAATACTCCAAAGAGTACAAGAGTATAAACTGTTCCTCAATACTCCAAAGAGTACAAGAGTATAAACTGTTCCTCAATACTCCAAAGAGTACAAGAGTATAAACTGTTCCTCAATACTCCAAAGAGTACAAGAGTATAAACTGTTCCTCAATACTCCAAAGAGTACAAGAGTATAAACTGTTCCTCAATACTCCAAAGAGTACAAGAGTATAAACTGTTCCTCAATACTCCAAAGAGTACAAGAGTATAAACTGTTCCTCAATACTCCAAAGAGTACAAGAGTATAAACTGTTCCTCAATACTCCAAAGAGTACAAGAGTATAAACTGTTCCTCAATACTCCAAAGAGTACAAGAGTATAAACTGTTCCTCAATACTCCAAAGAGTACAAGAGTATAAACTGTTCCTCAATACTCCAAAGAGTACAAGAGTATAAACTGTTCCTCAATACTCCAAAGAGTACAAGAGTATAAACTGTTCCTCAATACTCCAAAGAGTACAAGAGTATAAACTGTTCCTCAATACTCCAAAGAGTACAAGAGTATAAACTGTTCCTCAATACTCCAAAGAGTACAAGAGTATAAACTGTTCCTCAATACTCCAAAGAGTACAAGAGTATAAACTGTTCCTCAATACTCCAAAGAGTACAAGAGTATAAACTGTTCCTCAATACTCCAAAGAGTACAAGAGTATAAACTGTTCCTCAATACTCCAAAGAGTACAAGAGTATAAACTGTTCCTCAATACTCCAAAGAGTACAAGAGTATAAACTGTTCCTCAATACTCCAAAGAGTACAAGAGTATAAACTGTTCCTCAATACTCCAAAGAGTACAAGAGTATAAACTGTTCCTCAATACTCCAAAGAGTACAAGAGTATAAACTGTTCCTCAATACTCCAAAGAGTACAAGAGTATAAACTGTTCCTCAATACTCCAAAGAGTACAAGAGTATAAACTGTTCCTCAATACTCCAAAGAGTACAAGAGTATAAACTGTTCCTCAATACTCCAAAGAGTACAAGAGTATAAACTGTTCCTCAATACTCCAAAGAGTACAAGAGTATAAACTGTTCCTCAATACTCCAAAGAGTACAAGAGTATAAACTGTTCCTCAATACTCCAAAGAGTACAAGAGTATAAACTGTTCCTCAATACTCCAAAGAGTACAAGAGTATAAACTGTTCCTCAATACTCCAAAGAGTACAAGAGTATAAACTGTTCCTCAATACTCCAAAGAGTACAAGAGTATAAACTGTTCCTCAATACTCCAAAGAGTACAAGAGTATAAACTGTTCCTCAATACTCCAAAGAGTACAAGAGTATAAACTGTTCCTCAATACTCCAAAGAGTACAAGAGTATAAACTGTTCCTCAATACTCCAAAGAGTACAAGAGTATAAACTGTTCCTCAATACTCCAAAGAGTACAAGAGTATAAACTGTTCCTCAATACTCCAAAGAGTACAAGAGTATAAACTGTTCCTCAATACTCCAAAGAGTACAAGAGTATAAACTGTTCCTCAATACTCCAAAGAGTACAAGAGTATAAACTGTTCCTCAATACTCCAAAGAGTACAAGAGTATAAACTGTTCCTCAATACTCCAAAGAGTACAAGAGTATAAACTGTTCCTCAATACTCCAAAGAGTACAAGAGTATAAACTGTTCCTCAATACTCCAAAGAGTACAAGAGTATAAACTGTTCCTCAATACTCCAAAGAGTACAAGAGTATAAACTGTTCCTCAATACTCCAAAGAGTACAAGAGTATAAACTGTTCCTCAATACTCCAAAGAGTACAAGAGTATAAACTGTTCCTCAATACTCCAAAGAGTACAAGAGTATAAACTGTTCCTCAATACTCCAAAGAGTACAAGAGTATAAACTGTTCCTCAATACTCCAAAGAGTACAAGAGTATAAACTGTTCCTCAATACTCCAAAGAGTACAAGAGTATAAACTGTTCCTCAATACTCCAAAGAGTACAAGAGTATAAACTGTTCCTCAATACTCCAAAGAGTACAAGAGTATAAACTGTTCCTCAATACTCCAAAGAGTACAAGAGTATAAACTGTTCCTCAATACTCCAAAGAGTACAAGAGTATAAACTGTTCCTCAATACTCCAAAGAGTACAAGAGTATAAACTGTTCCTCAATACTCCAAAGAGTACAAGAGTATAAACTGTTCCTCAATACTCCAAAGAGTACAAGAGTATAAACTGTTCCTCAATACTCCAAAGAGTACAAGAGTATAAACTGTTCCTCAATACTCCAAAGAGTACAAGAGTATAAACTGTTCCTCAATACTCCAAAGAGTACAAGAGTATAAACTGTTCCTCAATACTCCAAAGAGTACAAGAGTATAAACTGTTCCTCAATACTCCAAAGAGTACAAGAGTATAAACTGTTCCTCAATACTCCAAAGAGTACAAGAGTATAAACTGTTCCTCAATACTCCAAAGAGTACAAGAGTATAAACTGTTCCTCAATACTCCAAAGAGTACAAGAGTATAAACTGTTCCTCAATACTCCAAAGAGTACAAGAGTATAAACTGTTCCTCAATACTCCAAAGAGTACAAGAGTATAAACTGTTCCTCAATACTCCAAAGAGTACAAGAGTATAAACTGTTCCTCAATACTCCAAAGAGTACAAGAGTATAAACTGTTCCTCAATACTCCAAAGAGTACAAGAGTATAAACTGTTCCTCAATACTCCAAAGAGTACAAGAGTATAAACTGTTCCTCAATACTCCAAAGAGTACAAGAGTATAAACTGTTCCTCAATACTCCAAAGAGTACAAGAGTATAAACTGTTCCTCAATACTCCAAAGAGTACAAGAGTATAAACTGTTCCTCAATACTCCAAAGAGTACAAGAGTATAAACTGTTCCTCAATACTCCAAAGAGTACAAGAGTATAAACTGTTCCTCAATACTCCAAAGAGTACAAGAGTATAAACTGTTCCTCAATACTCCAAAGAGTACAAGAGTATAAACTGTTCCTCAATACTCCAAAGAGTACAAGAGTATAAACTGTTCCTCAATACTCCAAAGAGTACAAGAGTATAAACTGTTCCTCAATACTCCAAAGAGTACAAGAGTATAAACTGTTCCTCAATACTCCAAAGAGTACAAGAGTATAAACTGTTCCTCAATACTCCAAAGAGTACAAGAGTATAAACTGTTCCTCAATACTCCAAAGAGTACAAGAGTATAAACTGTTCCTCAATACTCCAAAGAGTACAAGAGTATAAACTGTTCCTCAATACTCCAAAGAGTACAAGAGTATAAACTGTTCCTCAATACTCCAAAGAGTACAAGAGTATAAACTGTTCCTCAATACTCCAAAGAGTACAAGAGTATAAACTGTTCCTCAATACTCCAAAGAGTACAAGAGTATAAACTGTTCCTCAATACTCCAAAGAGTACAAGAGTATAAACTGTTCCTCAATACTCCAAAGAGTACAAGAGTATAAACTGTTCCTCAATACTCCAAAGAGTACAAGAGTATAAACTGTTCCTCAATACTCCAAAGAGTACAAGAGTATAAACTGTTCCTCAATACTCCAAAGAGTACAAGAGTATAAACTGTTCCTCAATACTCCAAAGAGTACAAGAGTATAAACTGTTCCTCAATACTCCAAAGAGTACAAGAGTATAAACTGTTCCTCAATACTCCAAAGAGTACAAGAGTATAAACTGTTCCTCAATACTCCAAAGAGTACAAGAGTATAAACTGTTCCTCAATACTCCAAAGAGTACAAGAGTATAAACTGTTCCTCAATACTCCAAAGAGTACAAGAGTATAAACTGTTCCTCAATACTCCAAAGAGTACAAGAGTATAAACTGTTCCTCAATACTCCAAAGAGTACAAGAGTATAAACTGTTCCTCAATACTCCAAAGAGTACAAGAGTATAAACTGTTCCTCAATACTCCAAAGAGTACAAGAGTATAAACTGTTCCTCAATACTCCAAAGAGTACAAGAGTATAAACTGTTCCTCAATACTCCAAAGAGTACAAGAGTATAAACTGTTCCTCAATACTCCAAAGAGTACAAGAGTATAAACTGTTCCTCAATACTCCAAAGAGTACAAGAGTATAAACTGTTCCTCAATACTCCAAAGAGTACAAGAGTATAAACTGTTCCTCAATACTCCAAAGAGTACAAGAGTATAAACTGTTCCTCAATACTCCAAAGAGTACAAGAGTATAAACTGTTCCTCAATACTCCAAAGAGTACAAGAGTATAAACTGTTCCTCAATACTCCAAAGAGTACAAGAGTATAAACTGTTCCTCAATACTCCAAAGAGTACAAGAGTATAAACTGTTCCTCAATACTCCAAAGAGTACAAGAGTATAAACTGTTCCTCAATACTCCAAAGAGTACAAGAGTATAAACTGTTCCTCAATACTCCAAAGAGTACAAGAGTATAAACTGTTCCTCAATACTCCAAAGAGTACAAGAGTATAAACTGTTCCTCAATACTCCAAAGAGTACAAGAGTATAAACTGTTCCTCAATACTCCAAAGAGTACAAGAGTATAAACTGTTCCTCAATACTCCAAAGAGTACAAGAGTATAAACTGTTCCTCAATACTCCAAAGAGTACAAGAGTATAAACTGTTCCTCAATACTCCAAAGAGTACAAGAGTATAAACTGTTCCTCAATACTCCAAAGAGTACAAGAGTATAAACTGTTCCTCAATACTCCAAAGAGTACAAGAGTATAAACTGTTCCTCAATACTCCAAAGAGTACAAGAGTATAAACTGTTCCTCAATACTCCAAAGAGTACAAGAGTATAAACTGTTCCTCAATACTCCAAAGAGTACAAGAGTATAAACTGTTCCTCAATACTCCAAAGAGTACAAGAGTATAAACTGTTCCTCAATACTCCAAAGAGTACAAGAGTATAAACTGTTCCTCAATACTCCAAAGAGTACAAGAGTATAAACTGTTCCTCAATACTCCAAAGAGTACAAGAGTATAAACTGTTCCTCAATACTCCAAAGAGTACAAGAGTATAAACTGTTCCTCAATACTCCAAAGAGTACAAGAGTATAAACTGTTCCTCAATACTCCAAAGAGTACAAGAGTATAAACTGTTCCTCAATACTCCAAAGAGTACAAGAGTATAAACTGTTCCTCAATACTCCAAAGAGTACAAGAGTATAAACTGTTCCTCAATACTCCAAAGAGTACAAGAGTATAAACTGTTCCTCAATACTCCAAAGAGTACAAGAGTATAAACTGTTCCTCAATACTCCAAAGAGTACAAGAGTATAAACTGTTCCTCAATACTCCAAAGAGTACAAGAGTATAAACTGTTCCTCAATACTCCAAAGAGTACAAGAGTATAAACTGTTCCTCAATACTCCAAAGAGTACAAGAGTATAAACTGTTCCTCAATACTCCAAAGAGTACAAGAGTATAAACTGTTCCTCAATACTCCAAAGAGTACAAGAGTATAAACTGTTCCTCAATACTCCAAAGAGTACAAGAGTATAAACTGTTCCTCAATACTCCAAAGAGTACAAGAGTATAAACTGTTCCTCAATACTCCAAAGAGTACAAGAGTATAAACTGTTCCTCAATACTCCAAAGAGTACAAGAGTATAAACTGTTCCTCAATACTCCAAAGAGTACAAGAGTATAAACTGTTCCTCAATACTCCAAAGAGTACAAGAGTATAAACTGTTCCTCAATACTCCAAAGAGTACAAGAGTATAAACTGTTCCTCAATACTCCAAAGAGTACAAGAGTATAAACTGTTCCTCAATACTCCAAAGAGTACAAGAGTATAAACTGTTCCTCAATACTCCAAAGAGTACAAGAGTATAAACTGTTCCTCAATACTCCAAAGAGTACAAGAGTATAAACTGTTCCTCAATACTCCAAAGAGTACAAGAGTATAAACTGTTCCTCAATACTCCAAAGAGTACAAGAGTATAAACTGTTCCTCAATACTCCAAAGAGTACAAGAGTATAAACTGTTCCTCAATACTCCAAAGAGTACAAGAGTATAAACTGTTCCTCAATACTCCAAAGAGTACAAGAGTATAAACTGTTCCTCAATACTCCAAAGAGTACAAGAGTATAAACTGTTCCTCAATACTCCAAAGAGTACAAGAGTATAAACTGTTCCTCAATACTCCAAAGAGTACAAGAGTATAAACTGTTCCTCAATACTCCAAAGAGTACAAGAGTATAAACTGTTCCTCAATACTCCAAAGAGTACAAGAGTATAAACTGTTCCTCAATACTCCAAAGAGTACAAGAGTATAAACTGTTCCTCAATACTCCAAAGAGTACAAGAGTATAAACTGTTCCTCAATACTCCAAAGAGTACAAGAGTATAAACTGTTCCTCAATACTCCAAAGAGTACAAGAGTATAAACTGTTCCTCAATACTCCAAAGAGTACAAGAGTATAAACTGTTCCTCAATACTCCAAAGAGTACAAGAGTATAAACTGTTCCTCAATACTCCAAAGAGTACAAGAGTATAAACTGTTCCTCAATACTCCAAAGAGTACAAGAGTATAAACTGTTCCTCAATACTCCAAAGAGTACAAGAGTATAAACTGTTCCTCAATACTCCAAAGAGTACAAGAGTATAAACTGTTCCTCAATACTCCAAAGAGTACAAGAGTATAAACTGTTCCTCAATACTCCAAAGAGTACAAGAGTATAAACTGTTCCTCAATACTCCAAAGAGTACAAGAGTATAAACTGTTCCTCAATACTCCAAAGAGTACAAGAGTATAAACTGTTCCTCAATACTCCAAAGAGTACAAGAGTATAAACTGTTCCTCAATACTCCAAAGAGTACAAGAGTATAAACTGTTCCTCAATACTCCAAAGAGTACAAGAGTATAAACTGTTCCTCAATACTCCAAAGAGTACAAGAGTATAAACTGTTCCTCAATACTCCAAAGAGTACAAGAGTATAAACTGTTCCTCAATACTCCAAAGAGTACAAGAGTATAAACTGTTCCTCAATACTCCAAAGAGTACAAGAGTATAAACTGTTCCTCAATACTCCAAAGAGTACAAGAGTATAAACTGTTCCTCAATACTCCAAAGAGTACAAGAGTATAAACTGTTCCTCAATACTCCAAAGAGTACAAGAGTATAAACTGTTCCTCAATACTCCAAAGAGTACAAGAGTATAAACTGTTCCTCAATACTCCAAAGAGTACAAGAGTATAAACTGTTCCTCAATACTCCAAAGAGTACAAGAGTATAAACTGTTCCTCAATACTCCAAAGAGTACAAGAGTATAAACTGTTCCTCAATACTCCAAAGAGTACAAGAGTATAAACTGTTCCTCAATACTCCAAAGAGTACAAGAGTATAAACTGTTCCTCAATACTCCAAAGAGTACAAGAGTATAAACTGTTCCTCAATACTCCAAAGAGTACAAGAGTATAAACTGTTCCTCAATACTCCAAAGAGTACAAGAGTATAAACTGTTCCTCAATACTCCAAAGAGTACAAGAGTATAAACTGTTCCTCAATACTCCAAAGAGTACAAGAGTATAAACTGTTCCTCAATACTCCAAAGAGTACAAGAGTATAAACTGTTCCTCAATACTCCAAAGAGTACAAGAGTATAAACTGTTCCTCAATACTCCAAAGAGTACAAGAGTATAAACTGTTCCTCAATACTCCAAAGAGTACAAGAGTATAAACTGTTCCTCAATACTCCAAAGAGTACAAGAGTATAAACTGTTCCTCAATACTCCAAAGAGTACAAGAGTATAAACTGTTCCTCAATACTCCAAAGAGTACAAGAGTATAAACTGTTCCTCAATACTCCAAAGAGTACAAGAGTATAAACTGTTCCTCAATACTCCAAAGAGTACAAGAGTATAAACTGTTCCTCAATACTCCAAAGAGTACAAGAGTATAAACTGTTCCTCAATACTCCAAAGAGTACAAGAGTATAAACTGTTCCTCAATACTCCAAAGAGTACAAGAGTATAAACTGTTCCTCAATACTCCAAAGAGTACAAGAGTATAAACTGTTCCTCAATACTCCAAAGAGTACAAGAGTATAAACTGTTCCTCAATACTCCAAAGAGTACAAGAGTATAAACTGTTCCTCAATACTCCAAAGAGTACAAGAGTATAAACTGTTCCTCAATACTCCAAAGAGTACAAGAGTATAAACTGTTCCTCAATACTCCAAAGAGTACAAGAGTATAAACTGTTCCTCAATACTCCAAAGAGTACAAGAGTATAAACTGTTCCTCAATACTCCAAAGAGTACAAGAGTATAAACTGTTCCTCAATACTCCAAAGAGTACAAGAGTATAAACTGTTCCTCAATACTCCAAAGAGTACAAGAGTATAAACTGTTCCTCAATACTCCAAAGAGTACAAGAGTATAAACTGTTCCTCAATACTCCAAAGAGTACAAGAGTATAAACTGTTCCTCAATACTCCAAAGAGTACAAGAGTATAAACTGTTCCTCAATACTCCAAAGAGTACAAGAGTATAAACTGTTCCTCAATACTCCAAAGAGTACAAGAGTATAAACTGTTCCTCAATACTCCAAAGAGTACAAGAGTATAAACTGTTCCTCAATACTCCAAAGAGTACAAGAGTATAAACTGTTCCTCAATACTCCAAAGAGTACAAGAGTATAAACTGTTCCTCAATACTCCAAAGAGTACAAGAGTATAAACTGTTCCTCAATACTCCAAAGAGTACAAGAGTATAAACTGTTCCTCAATACTCCAAAGAGTACAAGAGTATAAACTGTTCCTCAATACTCCAAAGAGTACAAGAGTATAAACTGTTCCTCAATACTCCAAAGAGTACAAGAGTATAAACTGTTCCTCAATACTCCAAAGAGTACAAGAGTATAAACTGTTCCTCAATACTCCAAAGAGTACAAGAGTATAAACTGTTCCTCAATACTCCAAAGAGTACAAGAGTATAAACTGTTCCTCAATACTCCAAAGAGTACAAGAGTATAAACTGTTCCTCAATACTCCAAAGAGTACAAGAGTATAAACTGTTCCTCAATACTCCAAAGAGTACAAGAGTATAAACTGTTCCTCAATACTCCAAAGAGTACAAGAGTATAAACTGTTCCTCAATACTCCAAAGAGTACAAGAGTATAAACTGTTCCTCAATACTCCAAAGAGTACAAGAGTATAAACTGTTCCTCAATACTCCAAAGAGTACAAGAGTATAAACTGTTCCTCAATACTCCAAAGAGTACAAGAGTATAAACTGTTCCTCAATACTCCAAAGAGTACAAGAGTATAAACTGTTCCTCAATACTCCAAAGAGTACAAGAGTATAAACTGTTCCTCAATACTCCAAAGAGTACAAGAGTATAAACTGTTCCTCAATACTCCAAAGAGTACAAGAGTATAAACTGTTCCTCAATACTCCAAAGAGTACAAGAGTATAAACTGTTCCTCAATACTCCAAAGAGTACAAGAGTATAAACTGTTCCTCAATACTCCAAAGAGTACAAGAGTATAAACTGTTCCTCAATACTCCAAAGAGTACAAGAGTATAAACTGTTCCTCAATACTCCAAAGAGTACAAGAGTATAAACTGTTCCTCAATACTCCAAAGAGTACAAGAGTATAAACTGTTCCTCAATACTCCAAAGAGTACAAGAGTATAAACTGTTCCTCAATACTCCAAAGAGTACAAGAGTATAAACTGTTCCTCAATACTCCAAAGAGTACAAGAGTATAAACTGTTCCTCAATACTCCAAAGAGTACAAGAGTATAAACTGTTCCTCAATACTCCAAAGAGTACAAGAGTATAAACTGTTCCTCAATACTCCAAAGAGTACAAGAGTATAAACTGTTCCTCAATACTCCAAAGAGTACAAGAGTATAAACTGTTCCTCAATACTCCAAAGAGTACAAGAGTATAAACTGTTCCTCAATACTCCAAAGAGTACAAGAGTATAAACTGTTCCTCAATACTCCAAAGAGTACAAGAGTATAAACTGTTCCTCAATACTCCAAAGAGTACAAGAGTATAAACTGTTCCTCAATACTCCAAAGAGTACAAGAGTATAAACTGTTCCTCAATACTCCAAAGAGTACAAGAGTATAAACTGTTCCTCAATACTCCAAAGAGTACAAGAGTATAAACTGTTCCTCAATACTCCAAAGAGTACAAGAGTATAAACTGTTCCTCAATACTCCAAAGAGTACAAGAGTATAAACTGTTCCTCAATACTCCAAAGAGTACAAGAGTATAAACTGTTCCTCAATACTCCAAAGAGTACAAGAGTATAAACTGTTCCTCAATACTCCAAAGAGTACAAGAGTATAAACTGTTCCTCAATACTCCAAAGAGTACAAGAGTATAAACTGTTCCTCAATACTCCAAAGAGTACAAGAGTATAAACTGTTCCTCAATACTCCAAAGAGTACAAGAGTATAAACTGTTCCTCAATACTCCAAAGAGTACAAGAGTATAAACTGTTCCTCAATACTCCAAAGAGTACAAGAGTATAAACTGTTCCTCAATACTCCAAAGAGTACAAGAGTATAAACTGTTCCTCAATACTCCAAAGAGTACAAGAGTATAAACTGTTCCTCAATACTCCAAAGAGTACAAGAGTATAAACTGTTCCTCAATACTCCAAAGAGTACAAGAGTATAAACTGTTCCTCAATACTCCAAAGAGTACAAGAGTATAAACTGTTCCTCAATACTCCAAAGAGTACAAGAGTATAAACTGTTCCTCAATACTCCAAAGAGTACAAGAGTATAAACTGTTCCTCAATACTCCAAAGAGTACAAGAGTATAAACTGTTCCTCAATACTCCAAAGAGTACAAGAGTATAAACTGTTCCTCAATACTCCAAAGAGTACAAGAGTATAAACTGTTCCTCAATACTCCAAAGAGTACAAGAGTATAAACTGTTCCTCAATACTCCAAAGAGTACAAGAGTATAAACTGTTCCTCAATACTCCAAAGAGTACAAGAGTATAAACTGTTCCTCAATACTCCAAAGAGTACAAGAGTATAAACTGTTCCTCAATACTCCAAAGAGTACAAGAGTATAAACTGTTCCTCAATACTCCAAAGAGTACAAGAGTATAAACTGTTCCTCAATACTCCAAAGAGTACAAGAGTATAAACTGTTCCTCAATACTCCAAAGAGTACAAGAGTATAAACTGTTCCTCAATACTCCAAAGAGTACAAGAGTATAAACTGTTCCTCAATACTCCAAAGAGTACAAGAGTATAAACTGTTCCTCAATACTCCAAAGAGTACAAGAGTATAAACTGTTCCTCAATACTCCAAAGAGTACAAGAGTATAAACTGTTCCTCAATACTCCAAAGAGTACAAGAGTATAAACTGTTCCTCAATACTCCAAAGAGTACAAGAGTATAAACTGTTCCTCAATACTCCAAAGAGTACAAGAGTATAAACTGTTCCTCAATACTCCAAAGAGTACAAGAGTATAAACTGTTCCTCAATACTCCAAAGAGTACAAGAGTATAAACTGTTCCTCAATACTCCAAAGAGTACAAGAGTATAAACTGTTCCTCAATGACTCCGATGAGTATACGAGTATAAACTGCTTCTCAACACTCCGATAAGTATAAGAGTATAAACTGCTTCTCACTCCAAAGAGTATACGAGTATAAACTGTTTCTCATTCCTCCTACCGGTATAAGAGGTTAAACTGCTCCCTGATACTCCAATAGGTATATGAGTCTAAACTATTTCCTACCATTGACGGGAAGTTCCTGGAGGATATTACGCTAATATTCTTAAGGATAACCCGGTCGGACAACCAAGTCAAACCCAGTTCCAAGAGAGAAACTGGGGGTGGATTATCCAATGCATCGGGAAGTTCCCGAAAGAATACCACATGGGTATTCTTAGGGATAACCCAATCATTGTGGAATTGGTGAATAAGAAATTCACGTTCGAACTCTGAAGGTCAGAATGTCTCTTCTTATTCTCTAACTCTTATGAGTTATTTTTGTGAGAAGAGATCCAATCTTCTGATCGGTTAATCTTTCCTCACCAAACCATCCGCTGATCAAATCAAACGACAGTGGACCCACCAACATTCCCATCTGCCAGTCATTGGCGTTTCTCAGACTCAACGTGCTAGGTCCTAAACGCCTAACATTAAAGTCTCCCTTTGAGTGGTAATATGGGTTGGCACTTTCTTTGCTACCCGTATTCCACTCTCTTTGCGTTCTGGTCAAACCTATAAAAGTTAGGGCCAAAGCCAAAATCCCCTCTCGATTCCTCCAATGAACGAGAGGTCCACCTTCAAATCGAGCGATCAAACCTTCCGACAGTTAGGTCGTCTCAAACTCCTGCTTGGTCAAACATTCATACAGTTAGGGCCACAGCCAAAATCTCCTCTCGATTCCCCCAATGAACGAGAGGTCCACTTCCAAATCGGGTAATCAAACCTTCCGACAGTTAGGGTTATCCGAATTGTTACGATTCTCGGAGTGGAGATCCCACTCTTAGTTTCATCCTTCCGGATTCTGGGGGTGGAGATCCCACCTCGAGTTTCCTTTCCAGCTGTAGATAGAATATAAAATTCTTCCTCTTCAGCACCGGGAGATAGAATATAAAATTCTTCCTCTCCTCGGACCTTTCCGATGCTCGGAGTGGAGAACCCACTCCCAGTTCATCATTCCGGATTCTGGGGGTGGGGGATCCCACCTCAAGTTCCCTTTCCAGCTGTAGATAGAATATAAAATTCTTCCTCTTCAGCACCGGGAGATAGAATATAAAATTCTTCCTCTCCCGTTTCTCAATCTGTCTTTGCTTTTAGAAAAGACACGATTGTCAAATCCGGGCACTCGATGCACGGGGAATTTTATCCCGAAGCCTGAGTAGGGATAAGTCAACGCCTAACACGCGTTGCCGGGTAGTCTATTCCCGTGAGAAAGACGAAGTCTATGTATTCAAAATCATAGCATTAAGTCTAAGGGAAGTAATTCTCTTAGCACAACGTTACATGTGAAACGGGTTTTAATAATTCACATGCTAGCCCGATTCAAACGGTAATCGGTAAAGGCACATCAAACCCGTTGATGGCTGGGGGTTTGCCAAAAATCCCAAAGCCTATGTCTAACACGCATTGCCGGTTAGTCCTTGACCGTAAAAAGGACAAAAGACCACATATTCAACATTGTGGCAGGTTGTTATTAATAACACCATAATCCGTGCCTCACACGCACGGGGAATTTTATCCTGAATCCTAAGTAAGGATAAGTCAGCGCCTAACACGCGTTGCCGGGTAGTCTATTCCCGTGAGAAAGACGAAGTCTACGTATTCAATATCGTAGCACTAAAAGGGTTAACTCTTTTAGCTTAAAACGTTACATGGGAGCGGACTTAAACAATCCGCATACTAGCCCGACTCAAACGGTAGTCGGTAAAGGCTAATCAAATCCGTTGAAGGCTGGGGATTAGCCAAAAATCCTAAAGTCAACGCCTAACACGCGTCGCCGGGTAGTCTATTCCCGTGAGAAAGACGAAGCCTACGTATTCAATATCGTAGCACTAAGAGCGTTAACTCTCTTAGCACGACGTCATATGCGGAACGGATTTAGATAATCCGCATACTAGCCCGACTCAAACGGTAGTCGGTAAAGGCTAATCAAATCCGTTGAAGGCTGGGGATTAGCCAAAAATCCTAAAGTCAACGCCTAACACGCGTCGCCGGGTAGTCTATTCCCGTGAGAAAGACGAAGTCTACGTATTCAATATCGTAGCACTAAAAGGGTTAACTCTTTTAGCTTAAACGTCACATAGGAGCGGACTTAAACAATCCGCATGCTAGCCCGACTCAAACGGTAGTCGGTAAAGGCTAATCAAATCCGTTGATGGCTGAGGATTTGCCAAAAATTCTATAACTGCGAGTCATTGACGCATCAACTCCCCCAGTTGGTCTCGTGACTCGAGCACCCAACAAATTCGGGACAAAATCCACACATGCAGATGAATCAATTATAACAGTTGGTCCTGCAACCCCAACATTCGGGACCACGATGCTCCAATACCTTAAGAGCTCAAACTGTGAGTACTCCAGCAAACGTACGAGTATAAACTGTGTTAATGGCGATCCGTAACCCTAGAGTCAACGCCGGTCACCGCGTAACCCTAGAGTCAACGCCAGTCAACGCGTTGCAATCAGAGTCAAGTTCGACGATTCGAAACCCTAAGGGTCAACGCCGGTCAACGCGTAACCCCAGGTCAACGCCAAGCAACGCGTTGCGACAAAAATCAACGTTCGACGATTCAAACCCTAAGGGTCAACGCCGGTCAACGCGTAACCCCAGGTCAATGCCAAGCGACGCGTTGTGACAAAAGTCAACGTTTGACGATTCGTTGACCTAGGGTGGACGCCGGTCAACGCGTAACCCTAGGTCAACACCAAGCAACGCGTTGCAAACGAAAGTCAACGTTCGACGATCCGAAACCCTAGGGTGGACGCCGGTCAACGCGTAACCCTAGGTCAACGCCGGTCAACGCGTTGCGATAAAAAGCCAACACACGGGGATCCGAAACCCTAAGCCAGCACAATGTGGCGGAGGTAGTTCAAAGTCAACTCAATGACACGAGCAAAACTCAATTCATCAGCTGCAGACTCGAGACTCCGACGACGGCCAGACGATAAACGCAGCGCCGGAAGAACCTCGGCTATTCGTCAAAGCATCGGATAGATCGAAAATCGAAAGAGTCAAGAGTTGAAGCTAACTACGCCGACTGAAGGCCAAATCAATCACATCCAAAGTATTCCAGCCTCTTCTATAAAAGAAACGAGTCAGGAACACTTTGGAGGGGGTATCTGTAGGCATCAAAAATTGCCTATAGTTCTCCACAACCGGTTCAGTGTTAACGAGCGACGATGGACGTCACCACCCAATCCACATGAGCCTAATCGACGTCGACGAACGACTGAAGTGAATCGACGAGTTACATGAGCGGATAGGACTTCGGAATCACGAAGACCCGGACCAATCGGGAAGCCCGGCACTGTTCACAAAAAGGACAACACCCTTCATGCCTCGACCACTCTACAGATAATCCAATCACCAGAGCGGGTCAAACTCTTCGTCGCGCATCCAACGCACCCGGAATCACTCAAATCCGAATCCGGACGAAGAATATACAGGGGAACCAACAAAACACCTAAACGGAGTCTCGGCAAGCTCGAAACACCCGAGGGGTGTCTTGGCAAGACCAAGACACCCCAGGGGTGTCTCGGCATGGCCGAGACACCCAAGGGGTGTCTCGGCCAGGCCGAGACACCCAAGGGTGTCTCGGCCATGGCCGAGACACCAGGGGGTGTCCACGCCCCCTAGGGGGTGTCCTCAACCAACCCCTAGCCCCTCCTAGAGCCTATAAATAGACCCCCTTGGTGCCTTGATTGGAGGAGGATTTTTGGAGAGCTTGGCGAAGCCCTGCCGCAGCGAAGAGTGCCCGTGTGCTTCAACAAGAGGAGGAGAGGCCTTGATCAGAGCCTTCATCGCCCGTCAGATCCTTAGTATCGGCCTTAGCGTTGATACTAAGAAGAGCTATTACCTCGCTTTAGCCGAGGTATACGCTTATAGCTTCTATATCCCTCCGCGGATAGGCGAAGCTCTGTCCGATTTATCCGGATCAGAAAGTTTCTAGATCTCACGCGGATCAACGAAACTCTGTCCGATTTATCCGGACCAGATCTGAGTGCCCCGGTGGTCCACGGATATCAACATCCCCGTCACAGGCAAAAGACCCACGCAAGCAAGAGATGACAAACAGCTCTTGCGTTTGTTTGAAAGGAGTTGCATTTATTTTGTTTTCATTGTGTACCGGTCTTATAAAAAGGCTATCTTTTTATTTCATTGTAACGATTAAAGTTGTAATGAATGCAGCAATGAATACAGCAACTTTTTCCGCAAACAGTGCATTCTGCAAGGAGCAGGGACATTGGAAGAGAGACTGCCCGAAGCTCAAGGAGAAAGAGAATGGCAAGAAAAAGGGCCCGAAGGACAATGAGGTGAACGTTGCGAAAGGCGATGATTCCGATGATTCGTGCTTTTCTCTACTGATTACTCCGGAGGTGAACCATGATGATGTATCAGATTGGATGCTTGATTCCGGTGCTACTTATCATATGACCCCTAGGCGAGACTGGTTTGAATCTTTTGAGAAAGTCGACGGGGGTGTTGTTGTCATGAAAAATGATCAATCCTGTGGTGTTTGTGGGATAGGTACCGTGCGGATTAGGATGCACGATGGAGTAGTCTGTGAGTTAAAGGAGGTAAGATTTGTTCCTCAACTAAAGAAAAATCTTATCTCAGTTGGAGCTTTGGAGGCGAAGGGATTAAGGTGACTTTCGAAAACGCTGTAGCGAAAGTTACTAAGGGATCATTGGTGGTGATGAATGGAGTCCACAATTGGAATTTATATTATCTGAAGGGAAGCACCGAGATTGGCCAGGTTGCTTCGGCTATTTTAGAAATGGACATGAGCAGACTTTGGCACTATAGGTTGGGGCACACAGGTGAAAAGTCACTGCAGGTATTGTGTAAGCAGGGACTATTGAAAGGAGCCAAGAGTGGAAAAGTCGAATTCTGTGAGCACTTTGTTCTTGGCAAGAAGACGAAGGTGAAGTTTGGGACTGCCATTCATCAGACGAGGGGCATCCTGGACTACGTGCACACAGACGTTTGGGGTCCCACCAAGACTGCATCACTTGGTGGTAGACATTGGTTCGTCACTTTTGTAGATGACTATTCTAGGCGTTGTTGGGTGTACACCATGACGAAGAAGAGTGAAGTCCTAGATTTGTTTGTGGAGTGGAAGAAGAGATTGGAACTGCAGACTGGGAGAAAGATCAAGACGTTGTGATCCGACAACGGTGGTGAATATACTTCAGACCCTTTTCTGCAGCTATGTCGAGACGAGGGCATAGAGAGACACTTCACGGTTAGTCATACACCGCAGCAGAATGGGGTGAGAGAGAGGTTGAATCGATCTTTACTGGTGAAGATCCGATGCTTATTGTCGTAGAGTGGTTTGGAGAAGATCTTTTGGGCTGAGGCACTTACATATGCGAGCCACCTCATTAATAGGCTGCCTTCATCTGCGATTGAGAGGAAGACCCCAATGGAGAAGTGGTCGGGAGAGCCAGCACACGACTATGACCAGCTCAAGGTATTCGGATGCCCTGCATTTTATCATGTGAGAACAGATAAATTAGAACCTCGAGCTAGGAAGGCCATATTTGTAGGATTCAAGCGTGGTGTCAAGGGATACAAGCTTTGGGATCCAGTTGATAAGAAGATTTTGCTGAGTAAGGACGTCATATTCGATGAGGCTTCTATCTTGAAGCTTCCCAACTCTCATCAGGTGGAGAACGACCTGACGGAAGAGATATCGCAGGTGGTGGAGATCGAAGCAGCTCCACATTGTCCAGATGGTACAGTATCCATTAGAGTACCGACTAAGGTGATGCCAGGCGAGCACGATGGTAACACGGAGGATACGGGTACTAATATGCAGGATGAGGAACCAACGGCTCAGGTTCAGGATTCGATTGCGGTTCGAAGACAGAGGAGAAACATACAGATGCCAGCACGGTATGCCGACACAGTTGCATATGCACTTCTGGTGGAGAGTATCGATGAGTTGGTGCCTACTACTTTCAGAGAGGCCGAGCAGAGTTCGGCAGGAGGAGATGGAATCTCTTCATAAGAACGATACATGGGAGCTTGTTGAGCTTCCAAAGGGGCGAAAGGCAATTGGTTACAAGTGGGTATACACGAAGAAGGAGGGCATTGAGGGCACTCCATTGAGGTTCAAAGCTAGGTTGGTTGCGAAGGGTTATGCACAGGAGGAAGGTATTAACTATAATGAGGTTTTCTCTCCGTTGGTGAAGCATTCTTCGATTCGGATTTTACTAGCTTTGGTGGCACAATATGGTTTGGAGTTAGATAAGTTGGATGTGAAGACGATATTTCTTCATGGTGATCTTGATGAAGAAATATATATGACTCAGCCATTGGGATTCCGAGCTGCATGAAAGGAAAAATTAGTTTGCAGGTTGAAGAAATCGCTATACAGTTTGAAGCAGTCTCCTCAACAGTGGTATAGGCGATTTGATGGTTTTATGATTGGTCATTCGTACACTCGGAGCCAGTTTGATCCTTGCGTATATTTTCACAAGTTGAAAGGAGGTGCGTACATCTATTTGTTACTTTATGTCGATGACATGTTAGTTGCCTCTACTTCCAGGTCAGCTATAGATGAGTTAAAAGTTCAACTTTCAAATGAGTTTGAGATGAAGGACTTGGGTGAGGCCAAACGCATTCTAGGGATGGAGATCGGCAGAAACAAGAAGAATGGCAGAATTTGTTTGACACAAGTGACTTATTTGAAGAAGGTTCTACAGCGATTCCATGTTAGCATGGATACGAAGCCAGTTGGTGTACCTTTGGGAGCCTATTTGTAGCTTTCAGCTGGTCTTTCACCAAAGTCAGTTGAAGATCATGAGTTAATGTCGAAGACTTCATATGCGAGCGCAGTTGGGAGTTTGATGTACGCGATGGTATGTACGAGACCGGATTTATCACAGGTGGTGAGCATGGTTTCGAGATACATGCACGATCCAGGAGTGGGTCATTGGGACACTGTGAAATGGAATTTGAGGTACATTCGAGGTACGCTCAATGTTGGTTTAGTTTATGAGCGGGACACTACAGGTGGGCAGTTATGCATTGGCTATGTTGATTCGGATTATGCCGGGGATTTGGATAAGCGCCGGTCTACGACGGGGTATGTGTTTACTTTGACCCGTACGCCGGTGTGTTGGAGATGCACCTTACAGTCGATGGTGGCTTTGTCTACGACGGAGGCAGAGTATATGGCAGTTACAGAGGCTGTGAAGGAGGCTATTTAGCTTCGAGGACTTTTGGAGGAACTTAGTATATCGCAGAGGTCCGTCACTATTCATTGTGATAGCATGAGTGCTATCTATTTGGCGAAGAATCAGGTTTTTCATGCGCGGACAAGCACATTGATGTTCGTTATCACTTCGTTCGGGATGTTCTTGAAGATGGCGATGTGGAAATTGTGAAAGTCCACACGAAGGATAATCCGGCGGATATGCTCACTATGGTGGTTCCGAGCAACAAGTTTGATCATTGTCAAAACTTGTTGCACATTTATGATTGTTGAGGCCGTGGGCGGCCATTTGGGTGAACTACGTTCAGCTTGATTCCTTGGACAAGAGGATACGTAGGCAGTCATGTTTGATGCAGCCGGTTTGGATTAGTTGATTTTGATGGGGGTGAGATTGTTGGGACTCTCGTTCGGGTTCTCGACTTGTTGTGGATTGAGTTCGTACTAGCCACAACAAGTGGGATATTTGGATGCTTTGGTGTTGGCTCAGTTTTGAGAAAACTTCACCGAGGTGGAGAATTATGAAGTGTGGGACCTACCCACGTGAAGCATCAAGTGTGAACGTGGGGTGCAAACCGTGTGAAGAGAAGCCCATGAAGGCCCACCTGTACTCGTGCATATAAATGCACACGAAAAAATATCGCCTAGGTTTTTGTGCAAGGTAAGGAAATGTTTTCGACTATGTTCTTTTGACTACGGCAGAGTGCAAAAGAGATTTTTGATTTGGTTTTTGCGGCTGGCTGCGTGCAAGTACGAAGGTGCAAAGAGAATTCTTTTGTGGCTGCAGGTGAAGAACACAGAGGACAAATTGCAGCTGTGTTGAGACTTTTGTGCAATCCTTTTGTTTCTTTTGTAGAGAGATATTGTGAGGGATTTGAGAGTTTGTTTGAGGGTTTAAATTATGAGTGATTGTAAACCCTAGTTGTAATCTCTCCCTCTAATAGTAGATCTCCCCCTCCTTGCCCCGTGGACGTAGGCAATTTGCCGAACCACGTAAAAATTGGTTGTATCGATTTTGTGTGATTTGTAATAGCTTTTTAGGATCCCTCGACAGGTCACTCCTAGAACTGATGAGAAGAAGAGTCGATATCTCACTTTGTTGAGATATTTGCTTCAGATTCTTGTTTCCTTGGTGAGACGGGAATTCTTATTGCAATCTGACTCTCTTGTTGTGCTGCCGAAGTGCTGCCGAAATTTCCGCTGCGCGCAACAGAACTGACTTCACAAGTTATTCAGTTGCAATAGACAAAACTAAAGAACAGTCATAAGGTCTATAGAAATTGAGTCCATAAGGCACAAGAACAAACTGAATTATTTAACTCTTCTATGGTACATATGACATGACTAAGGCTCCTCTTGCTAAATTTCTTGGGTATTTTCAACTTATTTCAGATGTTAAAAAGAAATTGATTTCCAAAAAATAACAAAAGCAAAATAGAGAGAAGACTAACCTTTATGTTTGTAGCTATATTCTTTGGGTACTTCTATCATGAAGTGAAATTGATTTCCAAAAAATAACAGAAGCAAAAGAGAGAGAAGACTAACCTTTATGTTTATAGCTATATTCTTTGGGTACTTCTATCATGAAGCCGTACCTGTACTTGACACATCATGTACCCAAAAGTTTGTGGACACTCCTTAAAAGCACAAATACATCTATTCACACATGTATTCAATTATCCAATACAAGAATCAATCAAAAGAACACTCGTTGTACACTTCTTGGACATATATCCTACACTTCACATCCACTTTTGAGACTTGTTGGACAAGGGTCAGTTTCACTTCAACCTATGTTCATGTAAAAACTATGATGTCAAAGGGCTGTTTGCATATCTAGCTTGGAACTATAATTTCAGCCAATGCATTTCAGTTGTGTCCCCATACCCAACCTTTTACAAATTTGACACGTCTCATACCGTACCCAAACCTGTACACTTTTACATGCAATAGGTTTATAGTTTTCCAACAATTTTATTTCTGTTGTTAATTCAGTGAAGTTCAAGGGTAAATTCTACAAAACATTATAAGACCAACAATGTTGAGCAACTAAGAAACAGCTTACGCAAACATGTAGAAGCAATGAGTTTTATAACAGACATGTGGGTATATGCTACAAGATAGGATAGGAAATGAGTGCATTAGTAGAAGTAGAGATTGCGCCTTTTGGTAATAAAATGAGTTTAGAGGGTCTAGCCACATGCAAGGGGGCCACAAAATGCACTGATTAGGACAAAATATTATAAGGCCAACAATGTTCTAAAGATACGAATGTTGAGCAACTAAGAAACAGCTTACGCAAACATGTAGCAGCAATGAGTATTACAGTAGACGTGGATATACACTACAAGATAGGACAATAAATGAGTGCAGTAGTAGAAGTAGAGATTTCTTCTTTTGATCATAAAATGAGTTTAGAGGGTCTAGCCACATGCAACGGGGGCCATAATGCACCAATTAGGAGAGACAATAAAGATTATAAATTAATGGAGAAAAAATGAGTAGAGGTAGGCCTAGAGAACTTGTTCAAAGCAATTAAAACAAATGGCTGTGGTTAACTTAACCAAATCAGATAGCCCTAGTATAACTGAATGGAAGAATAAGATTGATGCAGCCAATCACAAAAACTTGGCACTCAGGCTTTGTTACTGTTGTTGTTGGTACAAAATAAAACTTCACCCTCTAAAGAACTTCTAACAAATGTCTTCAAAGTGACCTCGTATAGTCATCCTTGGATGACTTCACTCAGATAGCAATTTCTATCCATAAAAAGTTTGTGCCACAAAACATCAGTTAGTAAAAACAAAAGGTATACAGTCCAGGTAGCAGTCACCATTGCCATCAGCCATCTCATTTGTGACCACGGGCTGAACCAAAACAAAATTTCAAAACTGAAACTTGTAGAGGAGAAAAGAGTGAATACTATAAAATTGATACAAAACAGCAAACAGGCATATGTAAAACTCAACTATGTGTAGTGATAAATAGAATTATTAACACTATTAAATATAAGACACAAAACTGAATTTGAACCAGACAGAAACGTACTCACTATACCCGCAGCACTGCAAGCAACCCTGAAATCTGGATCACCGCATACAGGATTGTGAACATGGCCAGTAATCAGAACGATTCCACTCACATCCTCTCTGATTGCTACTAAGAATGCATGGTCAGCTACAAAGTCGACAGGGGTAGCAGCAGAAGATCCTCCTGCACTTTCAAGAACAACAGATTTCCCTTTCTGTCTGCCCACCTCACTCTCTCCATTCTCAGTCTCATCAGCCTTCCCATTCTCGTCTGTCTCAGTCTCATCAGCAAAATTTATGAAGAGGAATTCCGAGAAGCAATATGGATGAAAGGGGTCACTTGTAAGATCAGCAGAAACATCATCATTCTCCAGAGCATAAAGAGATTGTGGTGGCCAAACAACACCCACGGCTTTAGTAGTCAACATTCCGCTCTTAATTGGCACCTTGAGCTCTCCGACAGGTACCCTCTCCTTTGGGAGATGCTTCTCCAAGAAGCCCAGTTCAATAGCAAGTTTATCAAGCAACTTGAATACTCCATCTCGTTCATCAGGCAAGAACAAATACATTGCAAATTGCCTTTCATCTTTACCCTTCTTGTAAGGCACTTGAAGGGCTTTGAAGCTAGGATAAGTTGCAATCCACTGAGGCTCTTTGCTTGTCATGAAGGGCACAAGCATTGAACGCCCATCAAGCCTGTAGAACTCGAGCATCCTTTTTCTCCAACTCTACTAGTATCAAGCTCGAGGCCAAGCTCCGGAGACCATTCCCCAAAGAAAGTGAGCACATTGCTCAGTATAAACTCAGTGTTGGGACGGACTGCATCCTCAGGAATTATTTCCTTCAGTATTGGGGAATCGTACGTCTTACAGAGCCAGGTATTTGCTTCTTCTCTGAATTTGGAAGCCTTCAATTCAATTATATTTCAAGAAAATGATGATTAATATTTTTGAATGAAATAGGGGAAGAAAAGAAGGCTAAATTTCACAAAACTATTATGACCAGTTACCTAGCACAAAAATATCATCGTAGAGGAAAGTATTAACAATTTTTCAAATTGCCGTATTTTTTGTCAGAGTATTAATACTTTCTCACAGTATAAATGCAGTCAATTATTTTGGAGAAAAAGAATCATCATCTTAACAAAGTTTCAAATTATCATATAGATACCAAAATTGTAAGAGAACAATATATGATCTAATACAATGAAATTTTAAATATATTTTACAAAATTAACATGAAATTTCAGATGAATCTTTAAACTAGCATAAACTTTACAGTTAAAATTATCATCATATTTTCAATGCCTGAAATGACAGAAATGTCATGGTCTTTGAAAATTTCACCTTCAATTCAATTGAAGGTCAACTTTACGATGACTAAGATTTCTGGATGAAATTAACAGGAAACAGAATTCCACAAAATTATAACTAGATAACAATTTGCTCAAAAAGATATCATAAATTGTTTGCAATAGAAAAGATCATTAGCTTCCAAATTATTTGTTAGTTTAGGGGGTGGATACCAACCTCCGCCGGCGACGAAGCTCCGGCGAGCTTGAGAATCGCACAGCGAGCTAGAGCTCTGCGTGCGAGCACCCCTCCCCGACCCTCGCGTTTGGGACACCGACCCTCGCGTCCATGCTTCGACGATCGCGTCCAGGCGATTCCGACCTCGGCGTCCAAGCGGGCCGCTCGCGTCTTGGCCTCCGACCTTCACGTCCAGCTTGTGCGCTGGTGACAGGCTGTCGTTAGCCCATCGATTTTGCCTATAAAAGCAAACCCCGATGCCCTAGGGTTCGTTGCTTTTTCCCCCTTCGATTTTCTTCTTTGGCGGCGGACAAAGAAAACGCAGCAGCGTTCTTTTCTTTCTCCAGCACTTGGGATTTGAGATCCTGAGGGGAGATTTAAGAAGAGAGAGTGAGATTTGAAAGGGGTTTATTCCCTTTAATTATTAACACTGTAGCTACAGTGTTCATTCTGAGAAATCTCAGTTTTGGGATTTGCTCTTAATTTGTAATTTCTTGTTTGATTAATAAGAAATTGACTATGTGGCTCCCGAGGACGTAGGCAGTTGCCGAACCTCGTAAATCTTGTGTATTTTTCTCTATTCTGCGTTTCTGTTGCATTAGGGATTTCGGCGTTAAATTCCCAACATTATTGTAAGAGTATATCATCGGTGTTAAAAAAAAAAAACCACCCATGATTAAATTCAAGGGAACTTTTTATTTATGTTCTGGAAAAATAACATAATGTTATCTTCAGATAACTAATATGGATTAAAGTATCAATAAGCTATTAAGTAGTTTCTGGAGGAAGAATCAAAATTTTCTACTAGTTAACAGCGGCTTCATAAGATTAACCAAGAAGGAGTGATAAGCATTACATCGTTCTCGAAATCGGCGAGGCGGAGGAGTGACTCGTATC